>NC_057945.1:37190351-37355351 GCF_018555375.3 Anguilla rostrata | reverse complement strand
TAGAGATGGCTGTGTTTGAGGTAGATGTGCTTTTAGAGAGGGATGTGTCTGAGGCAGATGTGCTTTTAGAGATGTATGTGTATGAGGTAGATGTGCTTTTAGAGAGGGATGTGTATGAGGCAGATGTGCTTTTAGAGACAGATGTGTTTGAGGTAGATGTGCTGTTTGAGAGGGATGTTCCTGTCCTGTAATTGCACCTGTCCTTCACTAGAGTGCAGGGCCCACCTGTGGACTCAGACTGCACCACGCCCAGGTTAGCTACCTCACGAGCACCAGTTACCAAACTGGAAGCACAAGAAATTTTCAAAACTTGCAAAAAGGCGCGGAGAGACGTTCTTCTGGAAAATAGTGCCTCGTGGCTCTACCTGAAACTACACAGGGGTGCGTTTGCTTTTGTGGGCCTGACAGCACTTGACCTTTCACCTTTCACCTTTCCCGAATGCAACTCTAATCAATGGGGCACCGAGAAAAAAACTCTGGTGCGTATTCTCTGGTGGTTAACTTGCGGGGGAACCATGATTACAGAGAAAAAAGACAGATCTCTGTTACAGAGCAGCCTCACAATTATGTGCAGGCCCAGCACATTTAGGGTAATTTATTGCAGAAATTTTTTTTTGGGGTGGGTGGGGGGCTCTGAAATATATGCAGTTTATGCAGGCTTGAGAACAACATGTACCCATTCCACTGGTTTTGAGCACTGCTTTCTGTGACTCTGTCTGCCTTTTGTCCCTCATTTTAGTTCATCTACAATCGATATCAGAGTTTATGCCCATAGCAACAAGAAGCTAGCAGGTCCAGAAAGAAAGAAAAATATCATAATATTTGTGCAGTCAAAATGCAGCTGTATTTATACTATACATTTTAGTTAGTATTCTGTTCAGATTGAGTACTACAGTGCATAGTACATTGAAAACATAACTCACACTTAAAATGTAAGTATGCAAGTACTTGTAAATATGGGACAATAGTTCTAATACATGCATCAACGCCATACCAGTTTATATAGGGGACCCTCCTGTTGACTAAATAGACTGCATGGAGGTTTTGTGACAAATGGCTTTTTTAAAGGAGGTTTAATCCATTTTTAGTCCATTCTTAAATTGAGTTTGGTACGATATTTGCCTACAGCTCACCTACTCTTTTGAGTGAAGCTTACAGTACACGCACTATTGGATTATTTCTGCACTGTTTCTTAAGAACAGTAAAAAAATAGTTCAGGGTGTCACTGAAAATAGAAGCTTGAAGGCAAACATGACATTTTGTAGCATCTATGCTAATGAGTTCTCTGTCCACTCTGACGCATTTGGATTCGCAAATTTCTTTGAATTTCATTTTAATTTAGTTGTGTGTCTGTGTAAGAGAATGAGAGAGAGAGAATGTGTGTGAGTGTGTGTCTGTCTGTGTGTCTGTATGTGTAGGCACGCAAATACCTAATGAGTAAATGAATATGTCTTGCATAAAATATATTGGAGAAAATGCAGAATCATGTTGGTGTCCTTTATGTTCCAACACATCAGATGCAAATTTTCCCAGCTCCCCCGAAGCAATTTCATCACCTTCTGTTGACTTTGGATGGCAGATCGTGTTATGGCATCTGTGCGTGTGCATGTGTGTTTGTGTGTGTGTGTGTGTGTGTATGCAAACCCGGGCGTGCTTCTTGCTCTGCGTAAGGAGAGCGACTGCATCTGGGGCACGCGTGTGAGCGCACGTGTGTGTCTGGTGGTGTGTGTGCAATAAAAATTTAGGCAGCTCAGACGAGGGAGAAGAGCTGAGTTTAGACCTGTTGTGTAATGTAACCTGCCGTGTGCCGTCTCTTTGTTAATTGTCTCGTTGTGAATTTCTTTGGGGATATCGCTTGTGCAGTCGTGCCGATAAAGCTTTATTGAATTCACTATTTTAACTGAATAACAGTCCACTGCATTGAATGGGACCTGGCAGAAATGTTCGGCGATCATCCTTTCAGAAGAGCTCCTGATGGCCACTACAGCCCTCAGCCTGTCAACCTCTCAGTATCTGATGCCCCTCGCCCCACGAACCCAAACCCTAATCGTGCTCCCCCCCCCCCCCCCCCCATTAACACAGTGTGCATCCCTCCAGAGCTCTGCACACGGGAGGTGTTGGTGGCAGGAATGTTCCGCTCCATCCAGCCTTATGAGAACGGGCAGGTTAAGCATTGCAGTGCGATCGACTGATTTTCAGTGACCCCCCTCTCCTCCTCCCCCCACCCCCCCGCCTTGTTCCTCAAACTTGCACTTTGACCTCATTGAATCTGTTTAAAAAATAAAATAAAAATAAAAAAATTTTTATTCCTTCCTTTCCTCAGACGTGTAATGAGAACCTGACTCAGGCCAGGAGAAAAAGAGAAAGAGAGGGGAGAGTGAGTGAGTGACAGGGAGAGAGAGAGAGAGAGAGAGAGAGAGAGAGAGAGGGGGAATGATTGCTTGAAGACCACTTGAGGTTTCAGATTTCCCTCCTTTGCCCTCGAGCTTTCGAATCTCTCTCTCTCTCTCTCACTCCCTCTCTCTCTCTCTCTCCCCCCCCCCCTCACTCCCATTCAGCGCTCTGAGATTGCGGACGGTAGACTTGTAGGAGAAGAAAGCTCAGACTCGAGAGGACGAAACTGAAAGGAAGGAGGAAAACGGAGGAAGGTATGTGTGTGTTCGGGTTTTATTTTTCTACTTTGCTTGTCTTTGAGCGGAAAATTGAGGAAGAAAACCTCCGGTTTCCGATTACCTTTTGTGATCTCAGAGATTTCTAGGAGTGCGGAGTTTGCCCAAAGCTTCTCATCTTTCTCTGACACGATAGAGGAGTTCATAGGTGTGCTGCGGTGAAGCAATGGGTGTAACCTTATCCAGAGAGGGAGAGAAACGGAGAAAGAGGGATTAAAGAGAGAGATAGCGATGAAAGAGGGATTACGGAGAGAGCTAGAGACCATGCACACATGCGTATGGGATTGTGCGTGTGTGTGTGTGTGTGTGTGTGTGTGTGTGTGTGTGTGTGTGTGTGTGTGTGTGTGTGTGTGTGTGTGTGTGTGTGTGTGTGTGTGTGTGTGTGTGTGTGTGTGAGAGAATCCGATGCAAGAGAAGCCCTGAAAGATTTGTTTTATTAGGTCTGAACTCCTGTATTGTCAGGTGTTAACGGGAGATGCCTCGCTCCACGTGAGGCTGAGATGTTACGCGCGGGTCACTCCGGTGCTCCTCCTGCGGCTCGCTCCCTGTGGTTTAATTTAAAAATCAGTGCACCGGACCTCCCCGGCTGACCCGTCCGTCCGTCTCCTTTAACCCTTTCACGTGCGAGGTCACAAATGTGCGATTAGAACCTTCTTAAAAGAACATTCTAATGCTGATGTAAAAAAAAAAAATCACTGCGGTGGAGTTCTAGAACAGTGACGTTTGAATTTTGAAAAAAGCCTTTTAAAAAAAGCCTGCTCTTCAGAGGGTTAAGCCGAAGCAGTTTCTGGATGTGGGCCCGGCATGTTGGTCTTTATGCTACTTACTTCCATGTGGTTGAACTCCACATGTGTTTTTATTTATTTATTTTTTCTTGGTCTTTCGCTTGAGCGATGCAGGGAATACTCTTTGTGCGTGTGAGTTTGATTGCCTGCGCCTGTCCGGCTGTGCGCTCCTGATTCAGTGCTACTGTAGCAGCTTCGTGAATTTATTTATCTGAATTCTTGTAAGGACACTTGTAAGGAGAATGGCAGCCTGTGGTTGCCACATACGTAGGTAAACTCTAACCTTTGACCCTCATCTAAATGCTATTAACATTTGAAAAAAATAAAAATAATAATAATAAGGAAGGTAAGAAATTAAATTTCATCACTGTATACACAGATTGATATTTGAATTCCTTCAAGAGCACAATTTTGTATTGATATTTATGGCTGTATAAAGAGCTCATACATTTCCTTTCACTCCAGAGTGTATTTTGAGTGTATTTCACTATAAAATAATTCAGGTTGAAAATGGAAAATGCGTTTTCTCTTAAGTCCTATATATATTTTTTTGGCGGGCTAAATGACCTGTTATATTCAGGCTCGAAGGAACCGGTCAGATTCGTATTCGTGATGGGATCGAGAGAGTCCATGAGCACTGCGTGGAAGTCAAAGCCAAAAGATGAAACATTGGGTGGGAAATTTTTACAAATTTCAGCCTTATGTCTAATTGCTACTAACGAACTGAGGGCACCACAGGAGTGAAGTGGTGTTCCTGGTTTGCCACAGTGGAGCTCAGTGCTCGAGGCTGAGATGCAGAACTTATTTGATCCAAACACCCCCACCTCACTGGTCCGGCTGGTGGTATCAAAGCGTGGTCACTGCAGGGCGTATCTGGAGCGCTGGGGCCGGGGTTGAAAGAGGAAAGAGCTCCAAAGCAAATTAAATCACAAGCTAGCTTCTAAGAGGGGGAAAGCTCCCTTTCTGAAGTTTTAAAAATACTCATTTATATGATATACGTATGTTTGACATTATTTCAGTCTTAGTATTTGTTTTAATTTGGCCCAGACTGTTATTGTGTGTGATTACGGATATTTGGGATATGTACAAGAGTTTCCAGCAACCTTCTGATTTTTATAATGGTAGGTATAGGTCATTTAACATAACATAACATAACACAGCGCAGCACAGCACAGCACAGCACAGCACAGCACAGCACAGCACAGCACAATGATGAGAACAGGCCATTCAGCCCAACAATGCTCGCCATTTTCCTGACTGAACTACTGCCTTGTTTACCTACAGACTAGATAGTATCTAACACCGTATCAAGCCTGGTCTTGAAAATCTCCATGGTTTCGGCCCCTGCTATGTGAACTGGCAGGCCATTCTGCACATTGACTGCTCTCTGCATGAAAAAAAAGTCTTCCTAAAAAATGATTCCAAATGAAAACATTCTTCTTTCCTTTGGTGGTCTGAAGCAAGAAAGTATGCTTCAGGTAACTCCGAAATTCCACCGCGGCTTGCACAGTGACACTACACCTCCAGAGGCTGTGCATGTGTGTTTTACCCAATTATTCTTCAAAAGAATGATGTTTTAATATTATTTTTGGTTGGATCTGTTTCCCATGGCACATGAAATGAAACTGCAGTGCTTACGGAAATAAGTTCTGGCACTGTTCACAAACTGATCTGTACGTTTATAGTAGTGGATAAACGCTATGGAATTAATCTGGGCATATGTACAGCCTCTGGAAACCCTAACGTCACTATGCAAGCTTCTGGGGAGTTACCTGAGGTGTATTTTCTTTCTTTAGACCATGAACTCTGACTGCTCCTGTTTCTGCCATTGTAAAGTGCCCAGGTCATCAGAAAATGAAATATTCTTTTATCGTGCATGAAACTTGTTTAAGGTAAAAGAAATGTGTGCTGAAAATGTTATAATATCAAAAAAGAAAACCCAGAAAAAGTAAACTATTCTTTAAAAAAAAAAAAAAAAAATCCCCAAGATGCCCAGCCGATGCTTCACAGTCTGGAGTACAAACACTCGCCCCCTTAGGGGGGTTTGTCCCAAAACATCGCACAGCGCTCAACCTTTTGAAGTTACCCTGGATGAACTGTAGGAGTGCCTGTTTGGGCGGACCCCAGACCCTCCAGCCGAACCACGCCCGCTCCCCGACAGTCTGGGTGGCTGTTTTGGCGGATTGCACCACGTTAGGGGGTCGGGGTCCTGTGTTTGTTACCAGTATACTGCAGGCTGGAATTCCAATGAGGCCTTTGATTGAACAAGGCACCCAAAACCAAAAATCTTTAGTAAACATTGAGGCAAATTGATAATATGTTTTATTTATTATTATTATTTTTTTAAAGTAAGCTGTGTAACGTGGCCCTGAATGTGGGTGTCTCCTTGGTGAATTAATAGCAGAATGCAATGTTGTGCTCTGACTCTTGTCTTTGGGATGAATCCCTTCTCTGTGGAAAGCGGTGGGGGATCGGGGGGTAATAGGGGGTCGGGGGTGTAATGGGGGGGGGTCCTGGCGTCGGGTGAAAAGTTACTCGGGCAGCGGGACAAGCTGGAGCTGGCACCGTCCCGCAGGTTTGGGAGAGGTGAACAAAAAGCCCAGCGATGGCGGGCGAGCGGGAAGAATGCTCCGCTTGTCCCTGATGAACGAGTGCTTTTAGCGCCAGTCTGCGTGGGTGCGTGTGTGTGCCCGCCACTGGGCACCGCTGCCCAAAACGCACCCGCCCGTGAAACAATCATTCATTTTCAGATTTTCTTTTTTTTTTTTTTTTTTTTTTACAATTCCATTAGCAGTCAATACTTTATGAATCCCCTGGACTCTTTTTTTTTTTTTTTTTTTTTTAAACACTTTTTCAGTGAGAGAAAGACAGCAGCTGCCCCTGGTTTTCTTGGCAAGAAAATATTTAGCTTATCATTTTCTACTGGAAAAAAAAAAAAAGAACAAAAAAGCCTTGGCACCATTTTAGGCCAAAGCGCTTGCCAGTCACTCTGTGATGTAAACAGAGCTAGGAGAGCACTTTTCATTTGAGGTGCAGCCGACTGTAAACCTGATTGCTCTTCGGTAATCGCCCTGTTTGTGCTTAAGAATGCACGGGACTCAAGATGTGCCCCAGATGAAAGCCGATTTTAAACGACAGGGAAAAAGGTTGGTAAACAGTTGCACGTCCTGTCCTTGGGGGTGGGGGGGGGGGGAGAGAGAGAGAGAAAAGAAAGAGGACTGTCTGACTTGCGGTGAGCCAGGACTTTTATTTGCAGTCGCCTGAAGTTCCAAAAAACCCGCAACGCCACCTGTTTATCGCCCGGGCCGGTCCAGACCTCCGTCTCGCCCGCCGCAAATTAGACCCCTAGGAGGTGATGGATGACTGTAATGAGAAGGAGAGGCTCTCAACCGGCAGGTTGGTCAGCGGTGTGTGTGTGTGTGTGTGTGTGTGTGTGTGTGTGTGTGCGTGTGTGTGTGTGTGTGTGTGTGTACCTGTGTGTGTGTGTGTGTGTGTGTGTGTGTGCGTGTGTGTGTGTGTGTGTGTGTTTGTCTGGGGCCGTGCCCTCCTCTTCAAAGTGTAATAACAGTAGGGGTAGTCTGGGACGCTATAGTGGGGGTGTCGACTGGCCTTGGGGGGTGGGGGGGGGGGGGGGGGGGGGCTTGGGGTGGGGGTGTGCGACTTTCAGGTCTTCTTCTGGTGACAGCCGGAGTCTGAGGATTGAATGATGGTGTGTTCATGTGCTGAGATCTGTTATCTCGATCTGTCATTATTTCCCAAACGGGTTTGTCAGAAGTGTGTATTATTCCGGTTGAGGAATCCCCCCTTCCTGGCCACTCTGTGAATTAATGTTTGTATTTCCCGTATGGGACGCTGGCCAAACAAATAGCTGCTGCCTCTCCGTAATGAGAAGGTGAGAAAATTGCAGCGTTTTGTTACAAGGCCAGTCTTTCCCTCCAGCCCTTCTCTGGGTACCAAACATCTGTTTTTCTTTGGTTTGTTTTTTGCAGTACACATAAAAAGGCCACTGTCAAGACAGGTTGTGATGCTGTGAGCCTGCTGATTAAGTTTGCTGTTTTCAGTCACGCTTACGGTGGACCTGTAGAATATCCGTACAAGTCAGACTGGCATACACTTACGAAATAAAAGACATATACTTGGCATATACCAACTAAATGCCAATCAAGTCTAAGTCTAATCAAGTCAAGTCTGGATGCTAATTTCAGTGTTTATTACTATCAAAATTCTAATTTCAAATTATATACAGCGCATGTTAAGTGGTAACATGGCAACTGCCTAGATAGACTAGACAGAGTCTTTTGAAGCCTGCATCCTACAAGTGTGAATCCTGAGGGCAGGTAGATAGGCGCTGATTGGCCGTCTCCAGGATACAGACGGGTGAGTCGCGTGTTCCTGTGGAGACCTGCCCTGCCCTGCCCTAGGGCCCGGCTCAGGGAGGCTGCAAACCACGAGGAAGACGACGGTGGTGTCATCACTGGCGTCCACCCGGCCTTCAGGCAGTTAACATCCCTACTAAGCACACACACACATACACATACACACATACACACAACTGCGTGCACACACACGTATATACAGACACACACACACACGCATTATTATTATTACTAACTTCCTGTGCATTTTGAATGAGTGAGTGGGAGAGTATGGTTGGCAGCCATTTTGGTTATTTCACACGTTTAGGCCTGGGTCCACTTGGAGCATAAATGGCAAATCTTTGAGTGCTACTCAAGATCAGCATCAGAACTTTTTACACCTGCCGTTTGTAATGGACGTGATTTCCTGGGAATGTTGGCTTTTCGCATGAGAGTGCCTTTCACTGCCCTTAACTTGAAGGGGAATTATTTTTATTCACGGTGAAAGAAAATGTCTGCCATTCTTTATTCCTGCAGCTTCTCGCTTGGGTTAGTTCTCTCATTAAAATATTCAAATTCAGTTTCAATTCCTTTCATGGAAAGCGGCTGTGCATCTAAATGTCATGTTTATCAAGCAGTAATTCGAGTCATCTTATGGGAGCACGAATACTTGGGGAATATGTCATGAATCGATCGGTTATGGAATACACTGCAAGCATTGCTAATTGAATTTTTGTGCTGTATTACATGCAAATGACACAATTCCCTCCAAGGCAAACTCAATTTTCCAGACCTAGTAAACATCTTACTATAGACCAGTGGCTCCTAAATGACGTTCTCCCTGGCTGAACCCGTGGTTTGTTAGCGCTGTGCTGTCATACTCTGTGTTATTCACGGAACTGTGCGGTCACAGCAGCTCTGTGAAACACAGGGAATAACTCCTGTCTAGCGTTTTTAATGCTGAGGGAGTGTGGGGGGAAATCCCAGTTCTACTTCAGCGATGAGAAACTTGGTCCTGCAAGAAAAAGTAACCGATGGAAACTGCGTAGTTGGAGGCCCTGAGGATTTTAACCGGCCTTGGGTTCGATTTGTGTCGGCTTGGTGTGCGTGTCTCCATTCAAAAAAAAAAGTTGACATTGTAAATAAGTAAGTACTGTTAAAAATGA
The DNA here is from genome assembly GCF_018555375.3 of Anguilla rostrata. NCBI lineage: Eukaryota > Metazoa > Chordata > Actinopteri > Anguilliformes > Anguillidae > Anguilla > Anguilla rostrata. The sequence goes on along the minus strand of NC_057945.1, from coordinate 37,346,376 downwards.
CATGTTCTTCTTTTAGAGAACTTGTGATTTGTTTATTTTTTCCTGTTAAGAAAGCAACATGAATGTGAATTGTGAGTAGACGTGTAATGGAGAGGTTGCGGGTTTGATTCCCAGCCTGATGCATTGCCCATTGTACCCTTTAGTCCTTACATTGATTTGCCTCAGTAAATAACCAGCAGCATAAATGGCTTGTGCACTCTCAAAGACACGGTTCCAAAAAGGCTTCTCAGTTTCTCTATAGAGCAACCCTGTCAAGTTCACGGGTTCTTTGTCGGGCAAAAGGATTCAATCTGGGAGCTTTGACACTCTTCACACCTACTATAGATGGTCCCATAAACAACTAAATGGGTTCTTCTACAGAAACATGCCAAAGAACCCTTATTTCTTACAGTATATGTTATAAAGATTAAATCTGAGTAAGTCTCTCTTGATTGAGGCATTTGTTAAATGACAAAATGTATTGTAATGCGATAGGTAGAGGAAACAGCAGCTCAAGCTTGCCCCACTGTTTGAGTGAAGAAGACTGAAGGGGGAATTGTTTGGAGGATTATTGTGTGGATTTAGATTGGGGGATTCCAAAAGACAGACAGAGATAGATCACAATGAGTCAGACAGGCTTTGTGTATTCACTGCAAAAAACAAGCAGCAGCACAATCTGTGACTTGATGCTACAGCTTAACCATCAAATGTTTGGATTAATTGTGAGGGCGGCACTCGTAGTTATTGCGCTGTTATTTTTGTGAATGGACAGGTTAAAACATACCCAGCCTGTTGGTTTTCTGCCAGTTCTCCAAAATATTTTCCACTGACTTTTCTATTGGTTTTCCACTTGTTTTAGAGCTTCCTATGGGTTCTGGTGGGTCAACAAGTACAGGTAGAGTTAAAAACACCTGGAGTTCTGCAACTTATTAAATTTATAACTGTAAGGTACATTCCATTGTTTTTTTTTTTTTTGTTTTTTTTGGAGTGTACAATGTGGCCCCAATGTGTTATCCACACGCCCCCCTGTACTCTATAAAAGGCTGTTGGGACTGGCAGGACCGAAGAGCTCTTGGGTTTGGAAAAACAGTCAGAAACGTAGACACTATTTTAAAAATGTTCATAAGTTCATAAATCTCACGTGAGGTCACTGCCGGTGAAACCCTGAACGAAATAACTAACAGACATGAGCGCTGTGGTCTTATCCATGGAAGCGGGTTCGGTTGGTGATGATGATGAGGAGGAGGATGATGAGCGGCATTTGAGCAGCACTTTCATGGATCTTTAAGCACTTTACTTTGGTTGAGGGTCAAATCAGATGCAAACAACAGACATATCAATCATTCCCCCTCCTCTTCAGTTACTGTAAAGATTTAAATGTGCATTGTATCTGTGCGTTTTATGAAGGGGGGTGGCGGGGAGGGGGGGGGGGGGGGCTGGACAGGGGGGTTGGTGTCTGTCGTAGGGCGACATGGTTAGAATACTGTGATGGTGTTGCATAATGGTTAGAGAACTGGGCTCGTAGCCTGAAGGCAGAAAACTGCCGTTGTACCCCTGAGCAAGGCACTCGACCTGAATTTCTTAAGTAAATGTCAAGCTGTGGAGATGGATATGAAGTAAAATTCAAAAGCTGTGTAAATCACTCTGGATGAGAGTGCCGGCAGCAGGCCTGTGATAGAAATGTCAGCCGTCTCAGTAATGGCCCCGTTAACGTTTTCGGTGGGGAAAAGCCTGAGAAACGGCGTCTAGGCGTTCGGGTCAGGACCCAACAACCTTTCGATTGAGAAGTGAAAATTGTCTGGGCTGACTAGGATGTAGCCAGGCAGTGTCTGGGTAAAACATGAGCCATATTGTGGTTATTAACATCTCTCAGCCTAGATTTCCACCCTTCTACATGTCTAGATTTCGGCTTTTGCTCACTGTCGGGGGTTGGGGGGAAGGAGAGGGGTGGGGGGGGGGGGTACCTGGCTGGGTACCTGGGCATGGGAAGGGTTAAGTCCTCCGCTCCCCCTTCGACGGTGGTTAATAATTGGCGGACTGGCGTAGTGTTGGAAACGGTCTGGAGGGGGCGCTCCGCTTCAATCCGGTTGCTCCTGTGGGGAATGCAAGCCATATGTGCGCCGGTTCAGCTGCCGGAGAAGAAAAGAAATTACCGACTGCGAAAGACCTGATTGTTTCTGCTTTTCTTCCTTAAATTCCTCTCATACCGGCTCTGCACCCTGGCTGGGTTTCAGCAGACAGACGGCGAGCGAGAGAGAGAGAGAGAGAGAAGGAGTGAGAGAGAGAGAGAGAAGTACAAGAAAGAGAGAGGGGTGGAGAGCATGAGAGAGCGGGTTAGCCCTGGACATGGAAGCTGTGAGGTAGGTCCGTGTGTTTGAGGATGTTTGTTTGTTAGTTTGTTTTTCAAATGAGCGGACGCTATTGAGCGACGTTTTGATTGACAGCGCCGTGGGCGGGTCCAGCGGTGTCGCACCCTGAGGTGTTTGTGCGGTGCCAGGCCGAGGATAAAGAGGAGTCTGTACGGAGAGGAGGCGGGGTCAAAGAGCGTTCCGCACATGGCAGCCTATAGATACGCGGGGATCCCTAGAAGCCAGTTACTGAGAGGAAGACAGAACAGGAGCCAGGGGTCGTAGAAATAAACAGCTTCTCTGCCGTTTGTAACACTGAAGCAGTACTGAACTATGAACATCGGACCTGCGTGTGTGTGTGTGTGTGTGTGCGTGTGTCTCTGTGTGTGTGCGTGTATGCCTGTGTGTGTGTGCACGTGTGTGTGCATGCGTCTGTGTATGCCTGTCTCTGAGTCTGCATTTTTTGAAACATGCTAGTTTTGTTTTTTTTTTTTTCTTGCTCATTTTCAAAAAGCTTACCAATGAAACTTTGGAGGGTTGACCCTGTCTAAACCTGCCGTTGCTGGCTCTTTATTTGTTCTGACTTTATCTGCCAGCCCTGTTCCAGGTGATGAACGGCAGTAGCATTCCGCTCGCTTCCTAAACGTGCGCCTTCCAAACAAGTCCTCTCTTGATCTCGCCCGGAGAACGGTGCTTTCTGATTGGACGGGTAAACAGTAAACAGTACCTCAGACGCAGCGTTGACGGGTTTGATTTTCTTCTGAAGCTGCTTTTTCTGTTGACCGGCCTTACAGTGGCTTTGCTGGATTCGTTGCCTGGATTTTGTAGGCTTGGTTCTTTTATTGTTCGGGGAGAAAAATGTACTTGGAGGTATGGCGGAGGCGGATGGGTGTGTTTAGTTACTCCGAGCCAGTCGTCCTGGCTCGGAGACTCAAAACGAAACGCTCTCCAATCCCGACTTGTTTTTGGCAGACGCGAGGATTTTCTGTCGCGGTTTCGGTGCGAGGACTTCCTGCAGGTTTCGCTTCAGTTCACTGGTAATAAAGTTCAGTCAGAGGATACGTCAACGGCCGCTCGCTGTGCATTTTTAAAGTGTTGAAACAGTGATGATAAATTTGACTAGGGATCATGAACATAATGGAACAGAAACTACCCAGTGTATACAGAGGTGCTAAAAAAATCTTAAATATCCGGTTGAATACCAAGTTAGTGAGACTGAAACCTTCAGAAGATCCATGTCAAGCTTGAACTTCTGTCAAAGGCACATTTTTTCACTTATGTATTCAGAAGGTTATGTTTTTTCTTTTAAAATTCCTTTAAGAAAATAATGCGACTGAAGTTATGCTGCAATATCAGCAGACCATCAGCCACACAGCCAGACAGATTAGGTAAACAACATTAATGGCTGCCACAGTACACAGTACACACACACACCCCAGAAAGGGTATCAGAGAAAAAACGAATGAACAGATTGTGAAAGGGAGGTGGCCTGGCAGTCTAAGCTCATAGTTGCAGAAAGAAGTTAATTGAGGGTTAGACGTTATCCATTAAACACAACCTGGGAGGCAGGTTTTAGTACCAGACTTGCTGTGTGCATCTTGCGCTGCAAACACCAAAAAATAAGTCAATCTTAACAAGCATTTTTGTCTTGTATTTAAACTCAATTTCTATTACTTTTTTTTTTTGTTAAATAAGGCAAAAAGATTTCCAATGAGGTGAGAGAGTTTGACTCATTTCAAGATTTGCCAATTGGGGAAGACAGTTTAACTTGACAAACCAACAGTAACTTAAAACAGGATAATATCTTCTACTTGAGAAAAAAAGATCTTAAGTCTCAGCAGAAGACTAAAGTAGTTGTTAAGGCAGACTTGTTTTTGCTGTGTGTGAGCAGTATGTGTGTCTCCGGCCTGCTAGCAGACCTGCTGAAAGGCTTCGCGTGTTTGTCAGTGTGCTGTGGGCAGCGTGATGTGTCACATGTGTCTGGTCTGCACCTGGGCAGGTATGAGTGCACCTGGACACGCCAACATTCTCCGAACGGTGTCAAGGACACGCGTGGGCCCCACTGTCCCGGGACGATGGGCTTGCTACATAGTACTCAAGCGACCTCTTTCCCCCCCCCCCCCCCCCCATCCGTGTCTTGGCCCAAAACTTCACGGGGCTGTGATCCCAGCACTGCCGGACCACACGGTTCCTACCTGTGGAATTATTCGGAGGATAGACTTTCGGGGAAGGGGAGAGGATGGGGGGAAACATTCTAGTTGTCAGGAATGTGCAGTGACTCTTCTCTCCAGCTGGGATGTTTTCTCCCCCCCCCCCAATCTCCCCCCTCCCTCCACCCCCCATGGTGAACAACCCCCTTCTCACACCAATTGGGCCTAAGGCACACCAATCACTCCACAAGAGCCTGTGCTCTTAGTCATCTCTCTCCTCCCTGGACGGGCACGTCTAAGAGAGCTCAGGTCACAGGGATGATTATTGTCCTCGCTGAGATTTGCCCTGACTCACACCTGGCTTTGATCACCTCAGCAAAGACTACAGTTTTAATGGGAGAAAAAAAAAAACGCAGCAGCAGCAACCGCTGATTATTCACAGGTAAGGGAAGAGACCCGGGGTTTGATTATTAGCTGAACGATTAGATGAATATCGAACACTGACTCTTGTTCGGTTAGGTGATAAAAAAAAATGAAGGGAAATCCAGTTTATTCGCATAAATATTCATAAAGCTGAGCCACTAAGAGCCTGTCATGAAGAGACCGGATCAGCTGATGTTGTTGGTTGTCCTGGCTGAACGCCTGAGTTCAGGCAGGTCCACAGGGACGCCATTTGCATTTCGCTATGAGGAGAGACGTTTGTAAACAGGCAGCAGCCAGGGCCACGGGCAGATGGTGCAATTAATTTGCCCTACCTGCCCCACTTGCCCCAACACCGCTGTTCTTCTTCTCTGCCAACCTCCATCCATGGAATACTTATCTTTGCCTCACAATTACCCAGATGCAAGGGTTGCTATTTTGGCAAGTTTAGTGATCGCCAAAATAAACTTCACGCGTTTGTTTAAGGAAAACAATAGTGCATTCATTTGTAAGGCGAAGTTAAGGAAAGGTGATACAATCTGGGTCTTTTTGAAAGTCTTTGCCTTTTTGGCTTTTTTGCTTTGTGTGGGCCCTTATTCGAATAGGATGTTGGCGTTTCGTTTTTGGCTCAGCGGCGTGAGAGCTTCTGGGTTCAACGAAACGCAGTTTCTGCCGTGCCGACGGTTCGGCGGCGACTGTGTTTTTGTCACGTCCCTCAGCGGGTGGAACTACAGGAGCGTAACCGCTCTGCGAAATATACCGAGAGCGGGATGGGCTGCTGAACCGAAATGGTGTAGCCGTGTTTGTAAAAAAAAAAAAAACAAAACAAACAAAAAAAACGCCTTCTCATGCATTTCCTGTACCTGTTGTTTGTGGGCGGTGAAGCTTACGAAATCCCCGAAATTCCGACCCGACAGGTAATCCGTGTCAGGCGCCTTTTTCCTCGTGTCAGTGCTGATTTGGCTCGCTCGGTGCCCGAGCGGAAAACGGCGTGTCACGGAAGTCTTTCCTGGCGTGATTCCATCAGGGCAGACCCGATTGGGCAAACCTCTGCAAGCGAGGCCGGCGCGTCACGGCGACGGCAGGCAAGCCGACTCATCGCTCGACGGTTTCCGAGGCTCGTCTTGCACCCTTGGCAGAGGCCGTGCCCGCGAACCCATCTCTGCGGCCTTAGGTTCTTCACGCTGGTGACATCATTCTCCTGACCGGATTAGGACCTTCCGGGTCTTACTCACTAATGTAAACAAGGGCAGGCCATCGGCCGCCATAAACGCAACGCGTTCCCTCTGTGTCGCCCATTTCACCATATTTACCTTACCTTTCGTTTCCATGGCAAAGCTGATTATTTTAGCGTTATTTTATTTCCGCTATTTATTCAGGGGTGGGTAATTGGAGTAATTGCGTGGGTTGGGTATTTTCCAGTACAATGGACGCCGTTGTTTTTCGCCACTCCTTGCTCGCTCCATCAGGAGGGGCTCGGTAAATTCAGATAAGAGCCGGCTTCCTGTGTTATCTCGGCTTAATCGGAGTGCGATACTCTCTCCCAGAACTGAATTGAGTTTTGAAAGCCGTGCTGTTTTACCTACATCAGTTTAAGCTGAGTCTCAAGTCTTTTATTGTGTACCCTCATGCAACAGTCATAACAGAGAGATTGAAAAAAACGGAAGTTATGCGCTTGGTGCAGAATTGAATTATTCCCATATTGTACATAAATTCCACAACTGATGAGTGGCAGAACAGCAAACACAATGGGGTTTAATTTGAATTGATCCTTCTTTATAAACAATACTTGTTTGTATCCTGCTGTTATTTTAAAAGCATTTCTTATTTTTTTTCTGTCTCATGAATTGCACAGTCAACGTCTTTACAGGAAGTCCTTTGCTCTGTGCTGTACCGGTGTACTGTGTAAACATTCTTTGGTGTATATAAAGAAATCAGAGCCCAGAGGCCTTATAATGAGTGCTTGGCCGTCTCTGAACGCCTATAACTGAAGGTCTTTTTTCCACAGCTGTAGTTTATTTATTTATTTTTTGTTTTTTTTACTCTGCCTTTGTATGGTTTACTGCATGCGAAAACAGTAGCTTATTTATCCATGCATCTGGCTGGAGCTTCACTACTGTATCTCAGCTTTTTCTACAGCCAGTATGGATATCAGTGCGCCCCAATGACAGTATTCGCACCTGGAGAGCTTAGTGTGCGCAATTTGAGCCTTGCAATTAGGTGCTTTCAGTGAGGAAGATTCCTCTTGTTTTTTTTTGTTGTTTTTTTTGGTTGGATGTTGTGGGGGGCAGGGGAGGGGTTAGGGGCTCGGTAGGGTGGGGTGGGTAGTGCCACTTACAGACGACCTAATATATTTAGTTGTCAATTTCATGAACGTTGCTTTATCCGTTGACTAGCTGTACTATTCCGATAGCAATTCAATTTGTATTCCATCTGCCCGAGTACCATTTTTTTTTTTATTGGAGGTGTACAGCGTCAAGAAAAAACGATTAGTGCTTTTCCACTAATGTGACTGACTGCGGAGGAAGTCTTGTTCTGGAGAGGAGACGGAGGTCGGCGTACGTGTGGGTGTTTATATGGATCACTCTCCTCGCGTTTGCTCTGTCTCTGTCTGAGCAGGCAGCTGCTGAGTCAAACCAAATGCACTTCTCATATTTGAGTGAAATTTCTCAGAAAGTAGTTTGATTTTCTGCCAAGGCTAGTGCGTCAAACATTGCCAATCTTTTATGAAGTTCACCTGCGTGCCTGCTGTGTGGCTCACCACTTATAAAGGGCGCTGTGTGTCTGAAATAAAACTATCAGTCCACATGGTGCACAATCACACTACACTATACTGTGTACACTTAAATAGTCGCCGTATTTTTCTCATTGCTTTTGAATCAGAAAATATTAAATATAGAAGTGCAATTGGGTGGTTTTGGTGACCTGACCTATATTAACCAACCTTTTTATGAAAGTCAGCAGTTAAAGTCTCTGGCTGATTTGGCTCATTAAATTTGGAAGAGACGGCCAGAGTTCAAAGCTTTCTTTTTTAATCTGTTCCTATAATTTAGGCTGACAAATTGCAGTTGCTGCGCAAACAGCCTTGTTAACTCCGCAAGGTTGACTTCTTCCAGCTGTGGCCGTGTTGTGATAAGTTTCGAGGGAAGTCTTTTTCTTGATCCGTCTTACTTAGTCAGAGAGTTATGCAGTTTGTGGGGGGGGGGGGGAAGAAAAAACTTCCTTGTGTGTATGAATCTTTCCTGTTGTCTGTGCAGTGCTGTCTGTGAGATAACAGCTGGCATAGTTACTGTCAGCTCCCTCATGCATGACTTCTGCTGAATCAAAAGCCTGCTGCACACTGGCCTGAACCTCACTGTAAAGAAAAGAACAGCAGCGGTAGTCAGACACACCAAGCAGTTACAGTACTTACTCTTTCTGGCATTATAACAACTGTTTTATTTTCCTGCTCTGGACTGCCAACTGTCAACAGAAAATTCTAGGATGCATATTTATGTGTTTTTATGACTATACCTGTACCCACACTCATTCATTCATTCATTCATTCAAAAAATAAGATTTAAAAAAAATCCAAAAAAACGACTTTTCAGGAAACAGGAAAGAAGATATTGCAATAGCGCTGGAATTAAATGCCGCCTGTTTTTAGCGTATCGTATTGTGGAGGAAGCAGTAACTCAACGCATTATTGCATGAAACACACGCATGCTAATAAAACAGGAATAAAGGATGTCAGAAGGTTCGGTTTAACCAGATGAATAGGTGAGGAAAGGGTGCTTTACTATTTTACTTACAGCACACAAAGTGTACTTCCATGCATTTTGTGTACAGACTTGGAACCTGTCCAGGTGTGGATGTGTTAGAAATGCTCACTGTTTCTGTACAGATTGGTGTGATGTCATCTCCCAGACAAGATCTCTCCAGGAATTGTTATCAGCATTCTTCATTTTGGTTATCTACAATAATACAATACAATAATAATAATAATTGGGGGTGGGCAGTGTATTATAATGTGTAAAGAGTTGGTCTTGCAACCTAAAGGTCATAGGTTTGATTCCCACTGCCGTTGTACCCTTGAGCAAGGTACCTAACCTGCATTGCTTCATCTTATATCCAGCTGTATAAATGGACGCGATGTAAATACTATATTATTTGTATAGCCTTGCTGCGGTGTAGCATGACGGTTAGCAGTCCGTGTTTATGCTTACGAAGTTCCCAGCTGAGGCTCCCACGTGCGTACCTTTGAGCCAAGGTGCTTACCCTGAATCACGTCAGCAAACGCACAGCGGCATGTGAATGGATTATTTACATGGATAGAGACGCTCTACAGAGCGATTACTTAATGTACGTGACCTTTTCGCTCTGGATGAAAATGGGTCCATGTCCTTGCGAATGGCTTAAGAACACTGATGTTTAAGTGTAATTAGCGTAGCTTGTCCGCTGCGGCGATCGTATGAACCGCGCTGTGCTCGTCGAGCTCAAAGTCAGCCGCCGTTGTTCCTTGAAAAGCTGCGCGCTAGCCTCTGTTATCCTCGGTGGCTTGTTGTGAAAGGGACAGGCTAATCCCACAGGGGCAGTGTTGTTCTGCTGGAAATGCCAGGATGGGCCTTAAGGCTGCAGGAAGTGCAGACCTCACTTCATCAACACTAGCAGAGCCTCAACGAAAGAGCAAATAATTACACCCCAACCCCTCCGCCCTGCCCCCTCCCCCCCGACCCTCCCACAAAATACCTCTGAGTACTGATGAGTGTTACCTGGGTTTTTTGCCGTTGCAGTTTTTTTCCACAGTACTGAATGAGTAATTTAAGGTGAACCATGGTTTGGGGATTTCTGATGCCAGTGCTGCTGGTCGGCTGTGTCCTGGAAGGAACGCACTCATCTGTGTTTTAATACAACGCTTCATTCACAATTACATCGCTCATTAACTATGCGGCTACCACATTTAGCTTTGAGGATACGAGGAAAGGTGACTGTAGTCAGTGGTGGCTGGTCTGAGCGGGCAAGGGAGGCAGTGTAGCATAATGGGTAAGGAGTTGGTCTCGTAACCTAGAAGTCACAGGTTCGATTCCCTGGTAGGTGCCGTTGTACCCTTGAGCAAGGTACTTAACCTGCATTGCTTCAGTATATATATCCAGCCGTATAAATGGATGCAATGTAAATGCTATGTAATAAGTTCTGCAAGTTGCTCTGGATAAGAGCGTCTGCTAAATATCTGTAATGTAATGTACAGTGAGGCAACGCTTGCTCGAGTTTGAGCGAGAGAAGAGAGGAAACAAAATAAACCCGATTTATTAATCTGTACGCTCATTATTACCATTTCAATTCATGTTTTAAGAGGGTTTCTGCTCAGTTTCAACCTTTCAGCATGGGTTCTGTGTGGTGCTTGCCTCCCTTGCGATAAGACCCATGAGCCGCTACTGACTGCAGTCAGAAAAATCACTTTTGTAATGACGTGCAGCACGGCAGACCTGAGCTGGCAGTCAGTCATGCTAATCTTGAGGGTAAAAAGTAAGACGGTGCTTTACACACTAATGAGGACGCCTTCGGTTCTGAGAAGGCTATGATCTGTTGCCATGGTCATTACACGGTGTGATAGATATTCATTCATTTTGATTTGCTACCATGGTCATTACACGGTGTGATGGATGTCCATTCATTTTGCAGCACTGGTTGCTAACACTAGTTTGAAATGACCCTGATTTGAGGTTATTATTACCCATAATGCTGTGCTGTGTGCTTGTCACTGTGATTGAACGCATTGGGCCTGTTAGCTTGAGGAACATTCTGGAACATTTAGGTACAGAGAGAAGCACTTCAGCACGCTGAGCACTTTTAGTAGTCTGAGTTTTTTGTTCATGTTAATGTTTCAGTCGTTCCAACTTTCATCAGAACTGAAATGATATTTTCACGACCCAATAGAAAACATTTTTTTTTTTTAGTAATTTGGACATGTCAAATAAACTGGAAAAAAGATGTGAAGAAATATGACACACCACTGTGTTACAAACATTACAGTCAGTGCCATCATTACCTTTATAGAAGAGAAAATCAGGTTTTCAGGCAAATCCTGAGACGTTTTACAAGCTTGTCATTATGCCAACCCCTCAAAGCATGTCCATTTACATAACTGTCTGACTTAGTTTACTGACTCCATCTACTTTACAGTTTTGCAGAGACGGATAATGAGGCCTTTCCTGCAGTTTTTGTATTGACTGCACTGTGAAAGCAGTAAAAAAAAAGAAAAAAAAAGTCAATAACAAAAACAGACGTGCTTTATCAGTGAAGGCATTTGCGGGCATCTGTTTAATATCCGTTATTGGCTATCGTCGGAGATAATGGTGGACTCGAATGCGCCGCGACAACACTCGAGACTTGAAAAGACGACGTTTATTCCAATCCGACAGACCATCGACCTTTCCGTTCCCGGATCGTTGTCCTTACGGCGCTGCTCATATTCATCTTCGAGGGTGCTTGGAGGTCGCCTCTTCCACGTCAGTGGAGTGCATTGTGGGATGATCGCAGATCGCAGATTTGGTTCACAACCCTTTCCCTATTGTCGTTAAAACTGCTCCAATTTCACGGGCTAAAACGGCACTTTGAGATTCTCTCCCCTTCCCCCCCCCCCCGCCCTTGTGTCATTAAGAAGGTCTGACTCATATCTGAGTGGCAGTGCGATGTCTCATGATGCTCCAGGCGTCAACAGTTCATATTTTCAACAAAGAAAGGAAAAAAAAAAAAACGGAGACGTGTTGCGCTGGCTTGTCGGAAAGGGGCCAGGCGGAAACGTTAATGGTGACTGTACTTCCTGTCTGGCGATGCCAAGTGTTACGTCGCCTGAGTGAGCTCATTATCGTTAGCACTGGCCGACGAGGCAATTTGGGCTGGTGTCGAGGGCGTCCATGAGTTTTTAACCATTACATTGCATAACAGGCATTAAGCAAACTCTTATCCAGAGAGGCTTGCACAACATTTTACACAGAATTCACATTGCATCCATCTTTACTGCTGGATGTATGCTGAAGCAATGCAGGTTAGGTACCTTGCTCAAGGGTAAAAAGGCGTTGTCCTTGCGGGGAATCGAACCCGCGACTTTTTGGTTACAAGACTTACCCATTATGATACACTGCAGTCACCAGAGAGAGAGAGAGAGAGAGAGAGTGCTTGACTGGGTCATGCCGTGTACTGTGAGCTAACAGCGAAGGTGGTTGATTCCTCCCATGATTCCTTTCTGTTTGGTGTGACGTCACATCACAGCAGTAGCCCAGCACTATCTCTAGGGTGATCTAAGCGGGCCACCTGCATCGGCAAAACATAATTTTTCTGGTTAAAAGAGGTATTTCTTTTTTTTTTGCGGTGGCATTTGTGCTGGCTGATCCCTTTACGATGATCATAATCATATTTTATGTCCCTCTCTCCCTCTCTGTGCAGTTCATTTTGCAGCTCTTTCATTTCTCCCATTACTGACAGACACAGTAAGCCTCTTTGCTCTTTGTGAGTAGAGCTGTGTCCCTATTTAAATGTTGTAATTATAAAGTGTAGGTTTACCAGGTGTACCTGAATGCAAATGTATTTTTTTAGGGTTAAAACTTTTATGGATAATTTGTTTTCAGTGGATAATTTTGCCAAACATGGGTTTGAACCTAGCATCATTCAAAAATTGCATAAGCGGGGCCTTGTGCTCATTTCACAAGTTTAGGCTTGAGAACATGAAAGCAGAGGATAAACATTTACAATTGAGTTGATACATCTTTAACTGTTTTTTTTGTGCGATTAAATGTTTTTTTCCCAGTGAAATGAAAACCTGCAAATGCAGTTGAGTGCTTTTTTACATTCTCTAGCCTGACCTTTATAGGTTTTTACATGAATTCATTTTCATTTAATGGGAAAGAGTTTGGGTTAAATTAAGCGTTTTTGGATATGTGAAAGCAACTAGATCTTAGGTTCTAGGTCTTAACTATCTGCCAATTATTTAGTTCATTTTTGTTGTGTTTGACTTTACAAATCACTCAATCACTCAAAATCCAATTCAGTGCTATAGACTTTTGCTGGTATGTTTATTTTTTTTCTACCTCCTCTGTTTCTCAGACTGTGAAAATAAATATTTTTTGGCGGCATCAAGTGCAATCTGAAGCGATTTGAATCAGAACCACCAGTAGGTGGCGACATACACACTCCCCTCTGTGTTGGCGCATAGGGTTCTTCTCCCCTGAGGAGATTTATATGCTCTGTTCGGGTGGAACAGGCGGAGCGAATCTTGCACACGGGGCACCAGATGATCTCATGGAGGGGGGGGTGGGGGGGCACCTGGCAGATTTACACCTTCTCCTGACACGCCCGGCTGGATCGGAGTTGGCACGATGGGGCGCTTTCTCTGATGACTCTTTCTCAGCCAAGGTCCACACCTGGATCGCATGCTGACAGCCTGAACCGATTCCAGTCGTACATTTTTTAAATTTCTTTTTTTTTTTTTATGTGTGTGTTAATCGGGTAATTTGTAAATACACATGGACTGTAACTGATGTATTTAACAACGTGATGCCCGCTGGACACAGTCAGTTCTGAGGTTTTCCCATAATTAAACATCCCCCCCTCCCTCCCATGTCCCTGCCTTACCCTTACGGCACCCCCTAATGAGCACTTTGGTGGTGTGCTGTGTGTCCCGACGCTAGGCCTAGTGAGCTTGGTACCACGGGCCCGACTTCGATCTGTTTGGGTTAGGGGACGGCAGACGTTAGGTGTGGATTACACTGGCTGGCCTGATATCGAGAATCCCTCTCTCTCTCCCTCTCTTTCTGTGTCCTGCCGCTGTGTTCTCTCTCTAGTCTTCTCTCAGCCTTTCTCATCCCCCTCTCTCTCCTCCTCCCCCTCTTTATTTTGCAGCCCTCTCTCAGTTCATTTTTATTTAAGTCATTTATCTTTATCGTCATGATGAGAATGTGAAAGCTCATTCTGAAATAATGAACATGCTACAAATGCCCTGAATAATAAATACAGTTCTACAGCTGTATACCTCTCTCTCTCTCCTCTCCCCCCCTCTTTCTCTCTATGTCTCTCTCTCTCCCTCTCTCTCTCTGTCTCCCCCCCTCACATTCCCTTTCTCATAGCAGGCAGATGCTACCATCGCACACAGCTGCTTGCTTATTTCAGTGGTGTAGGTGCCTCCAGGGCAGGGTTACTGTGGAGATGTTGGGTCTTTTCCTTTCTTATCTCTGATCCTCCGCCCAGCCAAACTGCCCTAGCTGCAATGGGGGGGGTGTCCCCTGTGATGGGCCCCCTGGGCTGCTGATGAGATGACCGCTCAATTTCGGGCAGAAACTCCCCCCAATCAGTTACACCACTAGTGACCCCCCCCCCCCTGCCCCCCCTTCAGGCTGGTCAGCAGCATCGGGATTAAGGCGAGAGATTTGCAAACTAGCAGGGCTCGTAATTTTCCTGTTGTTCTTTCTGTCCTGGCTTTCGAGACTTGTGAGAAATACTTCCTTCGAACTCGACGCGCCGCGAGGGGGGGAAGGGGCTTTTCGTCGGTAACGTGCGACTCCGTGGACCGCAGAATTTACAGCCCCCTGCCACCCCCCCCCCCCCTCCAACCCCTCTCCGTTAGGGGTCAGCCCTGTGATGCAACAGGGGGTTACACAACCGTCCCAGTGCATTGCTCTCTTCGCGAAAACCGTGAGTCACCCTGTCCCGCCGCTCCCTCAGCCCGGGGACCTGGCCGCAGGTGTCGCCCGCGGCGATTTGTCTGTCTCCGCGCCGTCACGTCTCATTAAGAGAGACGCGCGCGGTCGGAACACGGCTCTGGGATGTCTGTGGAGTGTGCGTTCACCGTGTCACACACGGGGCATGTGATTCGCTCAAACGCTTTTACAGTGTCAAAGGTCCCGGTGAGCTACTTTTTTACGACATTTCAATTACCAAATGAAATAAAACTAAAAAACAAAGCCAAAACAAACCCAATATTTTTGGAATTTGAAAAACAAATCTGTAGTATTTGCATGGTGTTTTTATGTCTTCTTTGTCCTGAAGACCATATTTCATTCTTACTGATAACCGCTCAAAAATGTGCTATATTTTTCATTTCATTTTTCATCATAATTTTTTTTTGTTACAGAATTTTTGTGCCTTCACATTTTACGGTGCGTCATCTAGATTAAGACGGTTTGGGGTGAGACCCGAGCTTTGTGTCGAGCCGAGTTTTTGTGTGCGACGCAGCGGCGGTCCGCAGCCTCAGCGGCGGGTAATTTGTTGCATTGTACTGGGTTGTGCAGGTAATTTGTTGCATTGTACTGGGCTGTGTTATTTTCTCTGCGGTTCGGGACCCTTGCTGTGGGAGTATCGCACTGCTGGGTACCGCAGGTGCGGTAATGCACCACGTGGGGCTTGGCGGGTGGTGGTGGTGGTGGTGGTGACGGTAGTCATGGAGAAGTGGGGTGATTACGGTGAGCTCCCAGCTCCAGAGGGGGGATTCTGGCTGGAGCTGGAACGGTTCTGTGAGCAGGGTTGGGCCGTTTTTTTGGGTCTTGGCGAAGGAACCGCTGAGATCCGATCTCTTTTAAAAGCAGCGGGAGTGATACCTGCCCCCCCCCCCCCCCCCCCCCCCCCCCAAGCGGACGCTCGCGAGCTTTTCACGGCCAGAGAGAACCGTGGAAGCAGAGACGAGCGCGCTGTGCTTTTCAAACCCGTCTGAACCGCTGGTCGGCGGGGGACTTTTCAGGAGCGGTCACGTTCATGCTGTGCGGCGGCAGTGTAGCATAAATGGGTAGGATTCCCAGGTAGGACACTCCCGTCGTGCCCTTCAGCAAGGTGCTTAACCACCATGGCTTCAGTGTGTATCCATCTGTGTAATTGGATACAATGTAAATGCTGTGTGTAAAAAGTTGTGTAAGTCGCTCTGGATAAGAGCGTCTGCTAAACGCCTGTAATGTAATGTAATGTAAATGTAATGTAATGCTGTGGTGTGGTGAGGTGAGGTGAGGTGTGGCCTGTCTGGAGTGGCCCGTCTCTGCTCCGCTCAGCTTACTGAGTCAGCGGGAACCGCAGGCGGAGCGAAAGGTACAGGACGAGCCCGGTGTGAGAACAGCGGCGTAAAACCCTCGCCCCGGGCTCTGGGCCTCGGCCAGCCTCTGGGATTACTGTGCAGCTAAAAACGGTTTAGAGCTGAAACGCTGGCTTTTTAAGAGCGGGTGGTGTGAAATACACACGCTGGACGCTGCTGCGTCAACTGCTGAAACACCCTGTAAAGTGGTATTTATACTTTACACTACTCATTAAGTACTAAATGCTTTAAATACCTTTAATTTTTTTTTTTTTTGTGTGAACCTGAAATTTTGGTTGCCAGTTTTCCCCTTTTTAAGATTTATCACTCTTTAGGTACTAAATGCTTTAAATACCTTTAATTTTTTTTGTGTGGTGTGTGTGTGTGTGTGTGAACCTGCCATTTTAGTTTCCAGATTTCCCCTTTGACAGATATTCAGACTACTTTTTGTTTGATTAAATACAAAAAAAAAGAAAAAAAAAAAGATTACATTCAGTACATTACATTTATATAATTTGAAAGTCATCAAAGCCATTGCACATAAAGGGCATTAGCACTCTGAAATGAGCGTGTTGAAATATTAATGGCTCAATCTCTTTTCCACGTCTGCCCACACATATTATTTAGTAGCCATTGCCTATCCATCGATTTATGCTGGAGTGATGCGTCAGCAGTGATTGTTAAAGCCTGATATCTGTTAAAGCTTTACTCGCTGAAAGAACTCATCTTCCATTTGCTGGTGTAAAGACTCGTGAAAACTGAAGATCCAGAGAAGGGCATTACGGCAGCATTGTCCCTTTCCCTCAAAGTGCCATGAGAGGGAACTGTCACAAAATTATGACCCAGCGGTTGTATGTATACTATATATATATGGCTTTTTGGGAATTTTCAAGACACAAACAGCAAATCCATGAGTCAGAAAAGCTGAAAACAGTTTAATTTCTTTCACTGAAAGATAAAAAATGGGGGAATGCTTACTGTGCTGGAAAACCCACCCACCCATTGAAACGCACACACAGACACACACACACACACACACAGACACACACACACACACACACACACACACACACAGAGACACAAAAGACACACGTGCGCGCCCACGCGCTCTCTCACGCTCTCCTCCCCCCCCATAGTCATGTGACACATTTGTACTCATCAGGGGCTGGCGATGACAGTTCACCCCTTGGGCTGACCTTCACCGCACGGCAGAGTTTTACATGTTTGTGTTCGTACCCGTGAATGTTCTGTGCTCCCCTCTCACTGGCTGGGGGCTTGCTAAAGCACGCTGCGGCCTGGCCAATGGGATCGCTTCGCCGCAGGAGAGCACCTCTCACTCTGCCCCCTGCTGTGCTGCTGCTTGACCTTTAACCTTTTCACCTCTGTTGCACACTCCGCCGGGAAACATGTTGAAAGTGCTCGAAATGTTTCCCTGTTGTAAGCCAGAGCTTTTCTAGTGCTGGAATACAGACACGAAATTAAAAGCCTGTTATGTCTGTTGAGTCTCTGTCTCAAATGCAACCCTGCCAGGTTAGTCCTCTTTTAGAGCTCATCAGCTCAAAATGCAAATACAAAAAGAAGCAAAACCTTATTATGTCAGGCGTAGGTACAGATGCAAAGATACTGCACGTGAGAGAGATAGGGGGACAGATTGTCACGCAGGTTTTCCCTGTCTGTCATAACAATCCATTCACAGCCACAGGTAATCCTGTGGGTTTCTGGGTCCCTTGTCTGTGGTGACAGGGAGCGCTGTGCGGATCAGTAGAGGCCAGAAGAGTCAGGTCTTCAAGCGCATAGACAGGTTCTGAGCATGCCCAGAGGTGTGGGTATCCAGGCCCATCGTCACTGGGTTCTGACTGGGGGGGGCGGTTAGGATGAGCCCAAGGGTTCAGACAGGACGACTGACAGGGGCCCTCAAAAAAATATGAAAACATAGGAGGCGGGGCCAGTTCTAGGCATTTGCCTAGGACGCCATCTCTTCTGGGGGAATGCTAAACTGGCTCGCAATGGCTATCTCCAGCACCCAACCCCCCCACGCCATCGCCCCCCACCCCCCCCTCCTTGGTCAGCAATCTCGGGCCAGGGTGGAAGGGAGGCTGAATCCGTGCCTGAAAGGTTTACATCAGTGCTGCTGCTGTTGTCTGTCAGAGTCTCAGAGACTCATTTGCGCTCAGCTGTTTGCGAGTTTGGGGGGACATCTCTCACAGGCCTTTGTTTTCTGCACAATCACACTGAAGATGCTGACAGTCTTGATGGATGCGCTATTGAAGTTATTGACTGGTCAGTTTTGTGGCGTTCGCCCCCTGCACTTTGGGGGACTCCATCTGCCTGGGGGCGGGGGACTTTATTGCCAAACCCCCCCCCCCCCCATCTCCGTGCCCCCCCAGGCAGAAAAGAAAATACTAATAAACCTCATAAAATAACAAAAGACTCCAGGTAAGATCAGAAATCAGTAGGAATCACATGCCAACGTGCACACACAAATCCGCGTGCACACGCACACACACACTCATTTACATGCACACACACACACACACACTTGTATTCTGTCCAGGCTTATCAACAGACTCCTGATTACTTTTAAAATAATTTTTTACCTCTTAATAATTTTAGGTATAATACTGCAGGTAAAGCACTGTGACGTACAGACAGTTGCCTCTCAAGCAGAATCTTTGCTGTCGACAGTACAGTGATTGACAACGAGGGATAACTGACTGCACTGGAGACATTTCATGATTTCAACTTTGCTATTATTAATAGTGCCAATAAGGGCATGCTGAAAAATAGCGGTTATATTTTTAGACTATAATAGGACATGGAAGAGGGGGAATGGGTTGGATGAGTAAGACACCAAGAAGAGAGGAGTGATGGTAAAAAAAAAAAGATGATAGAAGAGAAGAATAAAAAAATCCCCATTAAAATATCACACACACGTGTACATGTGGGTACCTACAGACTTTATGTTCCTAGAATTTAAGGTCCTTTCCACCTCAGGCATTTCAGTCATTTCCGTGGAAACGTAACCGGCTGGGCCCATTGTTCCTCGAAGTGCCGCAATTGATGCCTGCGGTGATTCGAATCAAACCGAGAGGCAATTCATCTGCATTTCTGGGCAGGGGATCCAGTTCCGCCCCCCCCCGCGTCGTCGTTTTACGGCCGTACCGAGCCGTCTGTGGGGGGAACGACGTCTCTCCCTATCGCAGTACCTCGGCTAATTTAAGCCAAACAATGCCCTCCATCTGCCCCCCTTAGAAATGGGCACGGCCTGCCGTGAGGAGACCCTGTGGGGGGGGGGGGTAACTGTTAGTGGGACGGTCGGATCCGGTCTTTCAGATGGACCACGAATAAAAAAAAAAAGAAAAACAAGCTTCCTCTTGCTTGCTTGCACTTCTTGTGTGACGTTGTGTAGCAGAACGTGTCTTTCCAAACCCAGGGATTTTTTTGTGTGTCGTCAGGCAAGTCTCATTTGGGGGGTTCACGCTGAGCTTGTCTTGATATGAAATATGGACGTGATTATGGTCATGTGAGAGGCTGGGACTGTGGCTCCGTGCCGGTTGGGGGGACGGGGGGGGGGAGGGGGAGGGGCCTGTGTGTGCCGTACCTGAATGATTAGCATCCTTTGTCTGCTGCGCCTACCTTCCTGTTCCTCCTTATGAAACATGGTTGTGACTCTCAGGCCCCTGATTTTTGGAGGAGGGCATTTCTGTGGGACAGGGTGGGGATGGAGGGTGCTGTTTTGGGGTGGGTGGGGTGTTGTGGGCGGGGTCTCTGAGCCTGTGACGGACAGAAGGCCCACATGGGTCTCCTGTTATCCGGCTGCTCCTGTGGGAACAACCAAGGAATGGGGGAGAAAAAAAAAACTGGACAGACCTAGGAACTGAATCAGCTGAGCCTTGCAGTTCTCCTCACAAAGCAAAGCAGGAGAGCAGGAGAGAGGGAGAGAGGGAGACACAGAAAGAGGGAGAGGGGGAGCGAGAGGGAGCAAGAGAGAGAGGGAGGGGGCTGGAGCACGCGTTCTCAAGGAGAGGGAGAGGGGAGAAACGGCACAGCAATTACAATTTTCAACACCCCTCAGCAACCGCAACAGCAAAAAAAGAAAAAATAACAACAACAAAAGAAGCGTTCTCCTTCCTCTTCTACTGGGAGCATTCTGGCCTTCGCAGTCTCTACTGCATGTGTGTGCATGTGTGTGTGGGTGCGTGTGTGTGTACACGCGTGTACACATGCCCGCCTTGATGGAATCGTCTGATTCATCCGGAGGAAAATGCTGAAGTTCCGAGCGGATCGGAGAGTGAGGTAGGAAGGACGTTGTGACCGAGGGAGGGGGGAGGGGGGGGAGGGGGGTTGTGAGGGGGTGTTGGGGTTGGGGTTGGGGAGAACAGCAGCAGCAGCTAGCTGAAGTTAGCGGGACGAGCGGGAAGAGGGGTTATTTGTCGCGACGTGAAGCTCGCAGGCAGCTGCAGGTCATCGGTTACTGCAATGCAGTGCCGGACAGAGAGAGAGAGAGAGCGAGAGAGCGAGCGAGAACAGAGCCGGCTTTCCTAATGTGTCTATCGGGGATGTGCATGTCTGAGCCTAATGAGCGTGTGCGTGTGTGTGTGTGTGTGTGTGTGTGTGTGTGTGCTAGTGTGTGTGTATGTGTGTCTGAGACTGTGTGTGCTAGTGTGTGTGTATGTGTGTGAGTGTGTATGTGTGTCTGAGACTGTGTGTGCTAGTGTGTGTGTATGTGAGTGTGAGCGTGTGCGTGTGTGTGTGTGTGTGTGTCTGAGACTGTGTGTGCTAGTGTGTGTGTATGTGAGTGTGTGTGTGTGTGTGTCTGAGACTGTGTGTGCTAGTGTGTGTGTGTGTGTGTGTGAGCGTATGTGTGTGTATGTGTGTGTGTGTGTATGTGTGTCTGAGAATGTGTGTGCTAGTGTGTGTGTGTGTGTGCGTGTGCGTGTGCGCGTGCTACAGCTTGAGATTTATGCTCGGGGCCTGTGTTACTGGAACAGAGCATAATAATGCCATGCTGCCATGCGCTTGTGTTGTGATGCGATCTCAGATTCAGGTCCACTGAAGCTCATAATATTATTAATAATAATAAACCATTGCACCGTTATGGTACTGTGCTCGACACTCACCCAGTTTCTCTCTCTGCTGCTGAAGTCGTTTATTTTTCCGTGTGTTGCTCCAGCTGTGGGGCGTCTCTATGTAGGTTTGTAGGTTACCCCTGCGAAAGCGCGACTGGATCGCGGGGTGCTCCGAGACCCAGGGCCCAGCGCGCTAAAGAAACTTCGCGCGGTCCGCGGTGCGCGGTCCATATGGAAGCTAGGTCGCGCGGCGGGCCCTGTCCGCGTTGGGCTGCTGGTCGAGACGGGCGTGCGTTTTTAAGCTGTGAGCGCCATTCCTGGACCTCCGCCATTGTCCTCTACCTGTCCGCGTCTGTGAGGAGAGTCCACGGGCCGTCTGGCACACGCACCGAGGCTCCTGTGCCAGGCTGCGGGCACGTGGTCTGTGTGCCAGGCTGTGGGCATGTGGTCTACGTGCCAGGCTGTGAGCCTGTGGTCTGCGTGCCAGTCTGTGGGCATGTGGTCTGCGTGCCAGGCTGTGGGCACATGGTCTGTGTGCCAGGCTGTGGGCATGTGGTCTGCGTGCCAGGCTGTGGGCACGTGGTCTGCGTGCCAGTCTGTGAGCCTGTGGTCTGCGTGCCAGTCTGTGGGCATGTGGTCTGTGTGCCAGTCTGTGAGCCTGTGGTCTGTGTGCCAGTCTGTGAGCCTGTGGTCTGTGTGCCAGTCTGTGAGCCTGTGGTCTGTGTGCCAGGCTGTGGGCACGTGGTCTGTGTGCCAGTCTGTGGGCACGTGGTCTGTGTGCCAGTCTGTGAGCCTGTGGTCTGTGTGCCAGTCTGTGGGCCTGTGGTCTGTTCGCCAGACTGTGGGCATGTGGTTTGTGTGCCAGTCTGTGGGCCTGTGGTCTGTGTGCCAGTCTGTGGGCATGTGGTCTGTGTGCCAGTCTGTGAGCCCGTGGTCTACGTGCCAGTCTGTGGGCATGTGGTTTGTGTGCCAGTCTGTGGGCATGTGGTCTGTGTGCCAGGCTGTGGGCACATGGTCTGTGTGCCAGTCTGTGGGCACGTGGTCTGTGTGCCAGTCTGTGAGCCTGTGGTCTGTGTGCCAGTCTGTGGGCCTGTGGTCTGTTTGCCAGTCTGTGGGCATGTGGTCTGTGTGCCAGTCTGTGGGCCTGTGGTCTGTGTGCCAGTCTGTGGGCATGTGGTCTGTGTGCCAGTCTGTGAGCCCGTGGTCTACGTGCCAGTCTGTGGGCATGTGGTTTGTGTGCCAGTCTGTGGGCATGTGGTCTGTGTGCCAGTCTGTGGGCATGTGGTCTGTGTGCCAGTCTGTTAGCCTGTGGTCTCCGTGCCAACCCTCTCTAATCTGCCTCACTGAAGGGGGGTAAATGAGAGGAGGGAGACCCCCGGAAGACAACTAGGGCTGAACCAATCATCTTTTGTGGGAGTTGCTAAGGAACAGCAGCCAAAATATTCCCTTACAAGAAACGGAATATCCTGCGATATATTGTGCTTATCTGGACTTTTTTGAAGATGTAATAATACATGTGTTTCACGGCAATGCACAAATGCATTGTAATGTCTGAAAATGGCAACAATTTGTGCTCTCACCTATGTATTGTGAAGGGTTGCAATATCTTGATATGTTGTTTCCATATATTTTCAATATATTGTGTTGATAAGGAGTTCCTCCATTGATAAGACAAACAGACAGACAGATACATACTTCATTGTCCCTGTAGAGAAATTTGTCTTGGACTCTGTGCAACTGAGTCAGCTTTTAAAAACATCGCTTCAATGAACAGCATCAAACATCAACCACTATATTCCATTTCGATAAGGGGTCCTTGCTTTGTTAAGACCGTCCACTAATGCCGCTACCCCCACATGAAGCAAGGACACGCTGTTCTCAGTCACTGAACACTAGCTTGTCTATATGCCTGTCCTGGAGATGCAGTACCCTTCAGGAACATCTGATAAATGAACGATCGGGCCTTTGGTGCACATTCAGCCTGCAGTGGGAGAATGCCCGTGTGTGTGTGTGTGTAGAAAACGTTTACTGAGTTGCAGGAGAACAGGTTTCAAATAGGCAGGGAGAAAATTGTACGAGGAGCATCCAACATTGTGGACATACCGTATGTTCAACTCGCCTGACCTAGAATTTTGAAAACTTAAAAATACCCGTAATTATTATTATTCTTTCTGCTCATTGGTTTGCCGGTGAAAATTGTTTTATTTTTTTCCCCCCTTTGTCCACAGTAAAGAGGGCTTGCTCGTTTCAGAGTTGCAGTAAAAAATCAATAAGTGTAATCAAAACAACTTTGTACTGCTGACATGCACCACTGAAACACTTGTCTATCTGATTTCAGCGTGGGATGCGATAGCCATTTGTTTTCGTTAATATGGCGCAGCTTCTGGAACCGCAGCTGTCATCGTGTTCGATATCGCCGGGATGGACGTAAAGAGGACTCTAGTTTACGTTAAAAAAAGCGAGTTATCGTTCACTTATCTGTGTGCTTAAGGCAAGTTAAAGTTGCTGCATCTGATAAATGTTGCTTTATTCCTTGCACAGTTGCTGATAGTGAGCAGCAATGAAAGGTAGCTAAAAGGTTATTTGAATGTTAAATAGCTAGTTGGGTTGACCAAGCCAGCATCTATAGATTTGCATGGCGCTCTTACTGTAACAGACAATGTGATATGTTGTGATTTGTATGTCCAAACCAAACACTTTCCCTGAGGTTAATATTCAGATACATATTGATATTTCCTATATAAAACATACACAGTCGACATAGATAATTCACAACTGCAACGTAAATGGATGATTTCCCCTTGAGCCTGGTTCCTTCCAAGGTTTCTTCCCATCTGCCACAGGGAGTTTCTCCTTGCCACTGTTGCCTTAGGCTTGCTCCTGTGGGGTTTTAGGCCAGGGTTGTCTGTAAAGCGTATTGTGACAACTGCTGTAAAATACGCTATGCAAATAAAATTTGATCGATCGATTGATTGATTGATTGATTGATTGATTGATTTGCGTGGCTAGTGCTTGTGCCATTTTTCAGCCCTAGGTGCTAGTTCCGTGTATCGTCTCTATATCCGTGACATGCTCTGGGTGGTAAAAGCACTTTTCATCTTTGTGTGCCCGAGGAGAGCCGTTTCCAGCGTTACCCAATCAGGCGTCTCGCCTCCTCATCACAGAGCCTTTCCGCTCTGTCGCACGCCATCTGATGCGTGATTGGTTGATAATTGCTCCCGTTGAATAATTAAGCGGAGCGGGGCCGTGTGGTCCCGCGGCGTGCCAGGGAATTCGGGGCTGATCACCTCCTGCGATCAGTGAGGCTCCTTTTCAACATTCCCACCCTTTCCAACCTCCTCAACCTCCTCTCTTCTCCTCTCTTCTCCTCTCCTCTCCTCTCTCTGCAGCCAGAATGATCAAAATGGGCCCACTGGACAAACACTGATCCCGACTCACGTGGAGGAGACCAGAACACTGCAAAAGCATCCACAGTGAGTACCCCGGTTTCTGGATGATATTATTATCCATCTTCCCTATTTTCCTTCTGAAAAATATTATAATGCCCTCATCATATATACCTATACATACATATACATCACCTATACATATACATCACCTATACATGATCATGTTTGCGTCTCTTTCAATTGCACTGAAATAAACATAGATATCATCAAATGAATGCATGCATAATAATGCATGCATATAATAATAATAATAATAATAATAAAATAGCCTTTGTCATTGTTGCCAATAGGGATGGAGAGAATAGCAAAGCGAGGTGAATAACATCAGCAATTAATTTTATTTTTTTTAACACATTTAAAAATATTATTGTGCCATGTGGCACTGTGGCTCATAAAGGGGTGTGAATGGCCTCCATCAGTCCTCAGTGGGCCCCTCTCTGTGGTGCACCTGTCAGACTCAGACTGCACAGCGGGTGGGGGGGGGGGGGGTTGGCAATGCCCAGTGTCGCTGTGCCTGCTGTGAGCCCATCTGATGTCAAATGGTGACCACAGGTAGAAAGGAGACCTGCAGGGAGGGGGGGGGGAGTGAGGGAGAGGCAGAGAGAGAGGGAGAGAGGGAGAGAGGGAGGGAGAAAGAAAGAAAAGTAGGCAGGTAACAGTCCCTGGTTTGTCGTCTGCCTCCCAGAATGAGGGAGAAGCAGAAACACCTGTGACGCCACTTCTCCCAAACATTATGGTGCCCTGAAATGGAGGGACTATGTATAAAAAGTGCTGTAATTTCTACATGGTGAAACCAAAATGTATAAAAATATCCTTAAGTAAAGGCTGAGAATGTGCACTTTAACCTTATGTGTTAACCTAATTGTTTGATTGCAAAAATATTTTGGAGTACAGAACCAAATATTTAAAAAAAATGTCCCTTTACATTATGGAGCTCACTGTAAATAAAATGTATGATGTATATGTATATCAAAAAAGCACACGCTCTCAGAAAGTATGTGTTAATATCAAACCCACTTTTTGTGTTACTACTTTTGCGTTATTTTCAACAAGTTTTGCGTCAAAGTTACTACTTTTTGTGTTACAAATACACAATGTATGTGTCACACTGGGACACTTTTTTTTTTTTTACACACAAACTGTGTAGGAAGTAACACACGCTAAAATGTGTTGCCCTTAACGACACGTGTAGGTGTGTTAAAACCTGACGCGTGTTGCGTGTGGTTATTAACATGTCTGTTTCGAGAGCGCGGTGGCCTGTAGGAGAAGAGTGACTCTCCGGCGGGTACGCGCGCGCCCCTCTCGATATTTGCGTGGCGGTGTGAAGCGCGGTGCCTGTGGCGATCTCCGAGCGACACGATCGATTGGAAACGGCACGCTCGAGACGCGTGACGCGGTGACGCAAACGCTGCCTCGACCCCTGACTGTCACCCCCCCCATTAGAGGGGCTCCTCCACAGCTGCAGATAATACCAGCTTTCAGAGAGAGGAGGGTGCAGGTGGGAGGGGGGCTTGGAGAGGTGGGCAGTCCCTGTTCCGCTAATAATGGCACCAGCTCTCTGCGGTGTACGTATCAGCTGTCTCAGTGAAAGTGGGGGGGGTGGGTTTGAGGGGCTTGGGGAGGTGGGCAGTTCCTGTTTCGCTGATAACGGGAGCAGCTCTCTGCAGTGTATCTGCTGTCTCAGTGCCGCATGCCAGTCCGTTCCACATAGGCCCCCTTCAAAGAGCCGCGGCCAGAACAAAGAACTGGAATCAATGGCTGGCACATTTGGCAACCGGACCCCGTCTTTGCTGCTGCCGCCACTGGCATGGTGTTATTTCAGTGATGATCAATGATCTCGTTCACTAATACCCCAACCCACCCCCCCCCTCCTCAGTGACCCCCCCATGCCACCCTACAGACACATGCAGGCATATAATCACATCCCCATAGCACAGAGGAAAAAAGACATTCGGGGATGTGTTTTAGGACAGGCGTTCCGGATCTGGAGATGAAAGGGGAAATGGGATGGTGGAAATTGATGGATTTTTCGGAGAGATGAAGGCGCAGTAGTTTCACGGGAGGGTTTGTCTGGCTGGGTCTCTGATGGGGGAGACGTCCAGCCGCTCTCTCTGCCAGACCTTAGCCCCGCCCTCCTCCCTCACTCCGTTTATTCAGTGAAATCAATAATATTGAGTCGATGGTCTAAGGTTCATTAATAAAGTGCGGTCCTACCCGGGAAGAACATTCGCCTCACGCTGTGTGTGGAATATTATGACTTTATGATTTACTGCGATTAAAGGACGTGGAACTTTGAGGTGTTCTTCTTCCTCCCTCAGAAGCTTGCAGGACTGGGGAGCCCAGATAATGGGGAGCCCTCAGAGGCTTGCAGGACTTGGGGAGCACTGATAATGCACATTCAGAGCTGTGTGGATGCGCGCATATTTATCTGTCTGCACGTTTTGCACGTTTCACATCTGCCTGTGGACGTGGGGGCGGGCAGATGAGATATTAAACTGAACGCGCTGTGTATTAAATTTGATATTGGCTCGCCGGCTCGCCTCGTGCGCTAATTTACGAGCCGCTTCAGATGGGCGGCGTTAGCGGGAGTGTCCGGCTGCAGACGAGCGCTCGTAAATTTGTTTGTCCCGCTGGGCAGGGGATCAATACCCACCAGCAGCAGCAGCCAAAAGAGCTGAACTGGATCGATCGATATATTGAACGGGACTGCAGAGCCAGATTGGAGTGGCTCTGGGCTCTGGGTTCTAGGTTCTGGGCTCTGGGTTCTAAGATCTGGGTTCTAAGTTCTAGGCTCTGGGTTTTAGGTTCTGAATTTTAGACTGGGCTCTGGGTCCCAGTTTCTAGGCCCTGAATTCTAAGTTTGAGGTTTCTGGGTTCTAAGTCCTAATTTTCTTGGTTCTAGGTTCTGCACTCGGGGTTCTAAGATCTGGGTTCTAAATTCTAGGTTATGGGGTTCTAGGTTCTGGGCTTTCAGCTCTGGGTTCTGGGGTCCAGTTGGATCTCTCCCTGCCCAAGCTTCGAGCAGCATTCTTTGTGAAACCACAGCCTTTTTATAAACCTCACCCTCAGGGGTGCGGTCTTGCGCCGCTGCCAGGCAGTACGAAAATAGAGCGTGTGGGACCGTGTCCCGCTTCGCTCCGAGAGAGCGCTCTGCTTCAGGACAGCGCTGTGCTCCTACAGTACGCTCTGGTCCGAGAGAGCGCTCTGCTCCTACAGTACGCTCTCCTCCTACAGTACGCTCTGCTCCGACAGTACGCTGTCCTCTGAGAAAGCGCTCTCATTAAGATGCTCTTTGTCTGCTGCGCTGTTCGCTTTCTGAGACGGTGTCTGCGTTGATGAAGTGGATTTTGTGCTTCCTTGTTTATTTATTTTTACACTGAAATGGAGCCGGTCGTATGACAGCCTACAGCGGGAGGCGCGCGGGGATCTCTGGGTCGTGAGTATGGGCCGACGCCGCCGGCAGGACGTGTGTGACTGTGTGCGTCTCCGCAGGACCCCGGAAATAAAGATGAACGGCAGGGCCAGCGGGAAGACCCCCGCCAACATCGGCAGCGACCTCAACTCCAACAGCATCGCCATGGTGACCGGTCCCTCCCCGGAGCAGCGACCCAACGGACGGGTCAGTACCAGCCGGGCCCTCAGCCCGATTCCCTTACTGCAGACTGGGAGGAGCAATCTGGGCTCTCCTTTAAACGGGCGATCCCCTGAGCCCAGAGAGTCCATGGAGACACCCCAGAGTCCTCTCAGCAGAATGGAAATAATGTTTCCCTTCTGAGAATACTTTTAGTTTATGTGTTTGTACTTCATAAATAAAGTTTTAGTTTTACGGATTAACTCAACCTGGTTTGCAGAGAGTATCCATAGCATCAGACTTTCTGGTGCATGTGTACATCCATGCACTAGTTTGTTAAACAGCCTCTGCATTGCTGGATAAAGATTTCAACTTTTTTCACTGAAGTGGAGGGGGCTGGGGCTCGAGATAAAATAGTTTAGAAAAACTTACCCCCGTCGTAACACAGTATCGGAAGAGTACATTCTATATACCGCAAGTCAGATGGTGTTATTATCAGAAAGGTCCTCTGTGAATGAGATCATATGAGATTGTGACTAACTTGGCAAGTTTAAACTGTGTAATTATAATTAATTTTTAGCGTGGTTGTCTTAATTTGAGGAAATTACCATATAATTATGTAGGAGTGGGGAATGTACTTAAAATAAGCTTGAATCTGAATCTCAAATCCATTCTCTAAACTATTCTGTAAACCTGGATCCCACTGATGTCAGGATGTCTGGTGTCTTCCTCTTGTTGGGCATGGCTATGAGTAACACTAACAGCCATCATTTCATCAGCTGTGTTAACTGCTCTCTACCGCCCCAAAAAAAACAGTCTCCACTGAAACAGTTTTTTTTTCTCTCCAGTAATACAGTCCTACCTGCACCTGTAGTTCCAGTTGAAGTCATTTGACCTTAAACATTTTCCTCGTCCCCCTTAGACGTCGCGGAACTCCAAGAAAGCCGCCACTTTCGGCAAACGGTCCAACTCCATGCGCCGGAACCCCAAAGCGGAGGTGACCAAGCAGGGCTGGCTGTTCAAACAGGTATGCTACGCTACGCTATGCTAACGATAACGCCA
The DNA here is from genome assembly GCF_018555375.3 of Anguilla rostrata. Lineage (NCBI taxonomy): Eukaryota > Metazoa > Chordata > Actinopteri > Anguilliformes > Anguillidae > Anguilla > Anguilla rostrata. The sequence continues at coordinate 37,317,299 of NC_057945.1, read as the reverse complement.
CCGCCAGGCTTTTCCAAGCAGGGCTGGCTGTTCAAACAGGTATGCTATGCTACGCTATGCTAATGCTAACACCACCGCCAGGCTTTTCCAAGCAGGGCTGGCTGTTCAAACAGGTAAGATACGCTAAGCTATGCTAACGCCACCGCCAGGCTTTTCTAAGCAGGGCTGGCTGTTCAAACAGGTACGATACGCTATGCTAATGCTAACGCCACCACCAGGCTTTTCCAAGCAGGGCTGGCTGTTCAAACAGGTACACTACACTAACGCTATGCTAACGCTAACACCACCGCCAGGCTTTTCAAAGCAGGGCTGGCTGTTCAAACAGGTACGCTACGCTACGCTATGCTAACACTAACACCACCGCCAGGCTTTTCAAAGCAGGGCTGGCTGTTCAAACAGGTACGCTATGCTAACGCTATGCTAAGGCTAACACCACCACCAGGCTTTTCAAAGCAGGGCTGGCTGTTCAAACAGGTACGCTATGCTAACGTTAACACCACCGACAGGCTTTTCCCACACACACAGTCCTCTCAAGCCCACGCTGTACCTCAGGTGTGTGGGGCAAGCCTGCTGCAGGTCTGCAGGTAACGTCCACCTTGGGGAGATCTGTGGTGCGGTCGGTCCGTGGGGGCAGCTTATTCTCAAGCCGTTTCCACCCCCCCCCCCCCCCCGCCAGTAGGGTTTGTGTTCAAACCCCTTCCGTGATTCATTCTGTGCTGTGATTCCTTCTCTGTCTGCTTCCACCTCCCTCCTGCCAATTTAAAGCAGAAAAACACAAAGGGAGGGTGAGCTCTGCACTCTTCCACAGAAAAAGTCATATCTAATGGATCGCCTTGCTGCTACATACATATCTGACCTTTGTCAGTGTCAGTGGGTGATTTACGTATGCGCCGCTTTGCTGTAGGCTGTCTTTTTGCGCGCCGCTCTGTGGCCGAATCCCTCTGACGCGATTCCGTCTTGTCTCCCGCGCTCCAGGCAAGCAGCGGGGTGAAGCAGTGGAACAAGCGCTGGTTCGTTCTCGCCGACCGATGCCTCTTCTACTACAAAGGTACGAAAGCAAGCATGCGTCTTCTAAATGCCTGTAATGTAATGTAATCAGTATTCAGATTCAGCGTGCAATCGGCATGGGGATTGCAGGGAATCCTGGGGGGGGGGGGGGGGGGGGACGTTCTGACAGTCTTAAGGAAGCATCAGTAAGTTTAAAAAAAAAAAAAAAAATGTTTTTAGTATTAGTATTAATCCTGCTGCACCACTTCATTGTTTTGTACAGTCAGCTCCATTTTCTATGCATCTTTAATGAAGCACCACAGGGGCAGGGGTTCTCAAACTCAGCTCTGGGGGTACCCCCCTGTGTGCTCTCTCGAACCACAACTGCCCTGCCTGAAACATAATTGTCCTTATAAGACACTTTTTTAATATCTACTGAAGAAAGATTTACACAAATGTATATTATATGAGAATAGCTAATGCACGGACATCATGTCCCGTGACTTTTAGTCAGTCAGATGAAAATATGCTTTCATTTTTATTGAATGTGGCATATGTAAGGGATTACCCTTTATATTGGAGCGCATTGGAGACACACAGGTGAAATAAGTTGGTTCCTAAGTGCGCAGACCAAATTGCTGAATTAAATGAACAAGTCAGAGCTGCTGTGTGCTGATATAAGTTCAAGAGGACACCAAAAAAAAATAGCACCCGTAGTTTGAGAACTTATGCCTCAGAGAATCACTGAAAGATGAACAGAACAGAGAGATAAAAATGTCAGATATGCTCTGCAAATTATTAGCAAGTTATTGTTTAAAAATATCCCCTGTATAACTGCCTTTGTCTTTGGTCGACCCAAAGAGTGATCAGGATCAATTTTATTCCGTCGTAATTTTGTGGTCTTTTATGTAATGATATTTAGCTGTACTTCATGGCGGTCGTGCATTAGCCACAGGGGGAGTTGTCCTGCTATCAAATGACCTGTAACATTCGCTGAAATCCTCGTCCCTTTTCAGACGCCTACGGCCCGGTGCCTCCTCAGACGATTTGTTACCGCCGTTCACCCTCTCTCTCTCTCTCTCTCCCGGTGAAGTGTTTTGTCCCCCGCCTTAAATTAAACGCTCATCCTAAATGGCGCCATTGTCCTCTCCTCTTCACCACACTGCGCCATGGCGCCAGCGACTGGGGCCCTTATGTTGTTTCAGCGGTGCTCTTAATCTTCTCCTGTCTTGCAAAAGTCGTCCTGAATGTAAGAAACTGCTGCGATTGATGTCCCGTACAGCTCTGAGATGACTTGAATGGATGACTTTGCATACCATAGATACGTTTCCGAGTGCAGTTGAGCTGCACCGATCGTATCAGCTGGGTTCGAGGAATTCTGGGATTGTGGAGGACTCTCCTCTCACCCTCCCTTCCGCATTGCCTGTTGAAACCAGTGTCTCTCTCAGACGTCAGTCTCCTGAAGGCTGTGATGTGCTTATTTGCGCGTTACCCTCGAACGCAGGGGTTTAACATGCTTACGTCTCACGGCAACGGGCAATCGTATCCTGGAAGCGGTGTTCCTGAAACCCGGCCGTGCGGGAAAAAAAAAAAAAAGCAAACAGACGAGTCACCATGGTGCGTGGTGCAGACAGGTCCTGTGTGATGACGGCGGTGCAGGGGGCTTCAAAAGCGGCCTTCTCTTTCAACGGGCGGTGAAGAACGGAGAGAGAGAGCCGCGAATAGAAATCGATGGGTAGTTTTTTGCGTAATTTGCCGTGCGCGTTATTATACGGGAGACAGGTGAAGTGCCTGCTCCACGAGCGGGGGGAGGGTCTCTCCCGCCGCTCTCTCCTGCCGGTGAGGGGAAGAGCTCCAGGCCGGCGGGGCAGGGCCGCGGCGCTGGTGCTGGGAGCATGCGCTGTGGCACGCGTGTAACACGCGTGTGGCTGGTGGCCGTAGATGCCAGGAAGCCCGGGCAGTCCGAGGGATTGAGTTTCACCTGGCTTACCGACTGAAAAAAAAAAAAAAATATTGTATACATACAAAACGCAGGCTTCCCAGTGACCGAGTACGTTGTAACAGCTTCACAGCAACACTGAATCTGGAAGGCTTGTAAGCTAAAAACAGGGATGGGACCAACCCCCCCCCCCCCCCTTCAGTATACTGTGTGATCACCAGCAGGCACTGCAGTACTCCAGAGTGCCCTATATTCTCCCGCCTGCCAGAGCTCTTTGGGAAGCAGTGGCTGTTCGAGGGTGGTTATGCGCGTCTGCTGCACTTCGGCTGCAGCTTGAGTTGGAGTTTTTAGAAGCCGTGTTTTCAGTCAGAGAGGCGCCACTAACTAATCCACTTCTACACTCGTTTTGGACCGTTTTAATGTGGCTGTATGATGGTCACAATCTACATAGTACCGAAAGAGAAGAGAAGCGGTGGTGATGAGGGTGATGGTGATGATGATGATGATGATGATGATGATGATGATGATGATGATGATGATGGCAAGTATTATTTTTAACACTCAAAGTTTGAAAACTGGATTTAAAATAATAATAAAAAAACAGCTTTCCCCCTCAGATTATTTCACGTGGTTACAAGAAAGTCACCAGTAAAGATTCGATTTCACGATTCAGATGATTAAAACCACTCAAGGATGAAATCCATGCTCCAAAACAAATACAGATTTTTTTATATTGCTCATTTAAGAGGTATTGACAAAACGGCAGCAAGCAAGGTATTGCAAGACAAACAGGACCATAATTGGGTCCAATAGGGAAAACAAGCAGCCATTTTAATTGCTGTATTGTCGTGGAAATAGTATTACTGGGTGAAAATGAAAGTGGGCTCTGTGGAGCTAAGTGAATCTGACATGTTCTATGCAGCCGGGAGAAACATGGAAACTGTGCAGGGATTTTAGAATGGAGCCGTGTTTTTCTTCAAAGCAAACAGGGGTACACTCAGGACAAACAGGGTACACTCCACTCAGGACAAACAGGGAACACTCAGTACAAACGAGGTACACTAAGGTAAACAGGATAAACTCAGGACAGAATTGCTGTTTGATATTGGTCAAAATTGTGTGTGACGTACTGAGGAAATTAACAATTTGTCTGAAGAATTTGAACCTCCGTCCTAATTGAACTAGCTAGCTCAATTTAAAAGTTTTTGGCAGATGGATATTGCATAAAAAAGTAGTCCAGGTCAAACATTCTTGTTGTTTGCACAGTAAGCACGGATTGAGCAACACCTGCAAGTGGCTGTTTTTGTTGTCACGCTAGTTATTTTTAGTCTCCCGAAGAGAGGTCAAGGTTGTTCCTTTCGACGAGTCGTCCATTTTGGTGGGGACAGGCAGAGACTTAGAGGAGCAGAGACTGGACCCAGGGAGAGGAACGTCAGTCACGGCTAATCCCGCTAAACCCGTAAACCCCAGAGATCCTCTGCATAGTGCGCTCTGTTTTCCAGCCGCTACTGACCCCTGTCAAACGATCTCCCGAGGAACCCTTAACCACCCCAGAGTGAACCAAACTTCGGCACACGGGGAGGAAATCTGACCCCTTCAGGGGGTGGTGTCGTCCCGAGACCCAGTCCCGTGCGGTACGCCCCCCCCCCCGTGGTTCTCTGCGAGGCGGCGTCGGCCATTTTGGTTTGGGGCCCGGGCTGGTTTATGAGGCTCGGTCGCGACCCTTGACCTTGTCCGCACGTGCGCGCGTAACTGCTAATAGGTGCGGAACGTGGAAGTCCAGTTCGACCCGAGCCCCCCCCCCGTTTCAGCCCCGCTGGCGTGCTCAAACGCGGAAGGCAGCGGGGCAAACAGCCCTCGCCTCCAGGTCCCGTGGAACACGCGTGTTTTTGGAGCCGTGCGCGTGCACCACCGCACTGTAAACACGCCGTGTTTGCCCTCGTCGCCATGGCGCCCAGGGGGCAGCTTTGGACTCGTGACCCGACGGTCACGTGTTCGCGGTGCTGAAGGGGGGGGGGGGGGGGGAGGCTGCTGGATTTGGGATACTGTGCTGCAGCACCGTGACCAGCTGCACAAATGGTGCAGATGAATGTGGGGAATGTTGGGCGGCAGTGTTGTGTAATGGAAAACGGCCTGAGCTTAACCCTCATGGGCTTCGAGTCCCAGGTAGGATACTTCACCTGCGCTGCTCCAGTGTTTATCCAGCTGTAAATGCGTGCTACTGTGTGTGGAAAGTGCTGAGGCTGTGTAAGTCGCTCTGGAGAACAATGTATGCTAAATGCCTGAAATGGGATGAGTCCCAACAGGGCTGTGTGTGTGTCGATCATTTTATCACGGAGCAGAGGAGCATGTTCTGCTGTAAAAAATAAACTTGGTAATAAACTTGACAGATGTTAGGCACAAAACTTGTTATGGATGTCACTGTAAATGTGACGCCTGTCTTTCGAAGACCATTGACTTGGGGGGGTGTACATCATGTATGTACCCGAATAAATACTTTCCTGCAGATTTGTATTTGCTGTCTCCAGAATGCCTCAAGTTAATCTTAAATAGGACTACAGTATATGTCACATTCAGCTAATTAATTTGAATTAATGTTAATGTTTTCACTGAACAGACTTAGGGGTGACCTTTGATGACTTGTCTACTGTAGCTATTATTTATCTTACTGTGAAAGAGTAGAGAGAGAGAGAGAGGAAGAGAGAAGAGAAGAGAGAATGACAAGTACAGTGAGTAACAAATAGAGAGTGCAGGCGAGAGAGAGAGAGAGCAAGTGAGAGAGAGAGTAAGAGAGAATTACAGACAGCGAGAGAGAGGAAGAGAGAAGAGAATAGAGAATGACAAGTACAGTGAGGAACAAATAGAGGGTGCAGGCAAGAGAGAGAGAGAGAGAGAGAGGGAGAAGGAGAGGGATAGTGAGAGAGAGAGAAATGAGTGGGAGAGGGTGAGGGAGAGGGATAGTGACAGAGTGAGTGAAAGAGAGAGAGAGAGAGCGAGTGGAAGAGGGAGAGGTGCAGTGACAGAGAGAGAGAGAGAGAGAGAGAGAGAGAGAGGGAGAGGGAGAGGTGCAGTGACAGAGAGAGAGAGAGAGAGAGAGGGAGAGGGAGAGGTGCAGTGACAGAGAGAGAGAGAGAGGGAGAGGGAGAGGGTGAGGTGCAGTGACAAAGAGTGCAGAATTGTGAGTACTGTGTAAATGTAGATGACTACTGAACTGCCTGCCTCCAGGGCTTGAGCTGCACAGATGCCTTCTCCACTGAGATGTTAAAGGGACAGCTCCCTTTCTGGATTTCTCCTTCATATTATTTTTCACCTTTGGTTTCCTGTTTTCCACTCACAACAGTTTCTGACAACCCCGTGGCCTTACAATGACAGGTAATGTTAGGGCACCGTCGAGTCTGTGGTTTAAAGCAGGAAAATAAACTTCAGTTGATTCCAAAACAGCTGGTACAGTGACATTATGTCTCCCAAAACCAAAATAATACAAAAAAAAAAAAAAAAAATAACCCAGAAATGGTACTGTTCCTCTCTCTCATCTACAAACTCCCACCCACTGGTTAACAGTATAATTAAAAAATAATAATAATAATAATGTCATATGCAGTGACTGGCCCTGATCCGAATAAGGGAACACAGTCATCATCTCTTTCACAGTCACGGGAATGTTGCTTATCCGAGTCTCCAGCTGGGCTGCGGCACGGAGTTTGGGAATGTGTGACGGAAGGAACTCGACGCTTCGCTCGCCATGCCAACGGGGCAGAAATGGCGGGAAGAGGCGGGAATGCGCTGTTTTTGTTTTTCCGCCACGTTTTTTTTTTTTTTTGCCGGCGGTGTCGATACAGGAAGTGAGAAGTCACTCTCGGCTACGGGTACGTGACAGCTGAAGCGGCCGGCAATTATAGTCTCGGTTTCGCTGGAATTTGAGGCCCGTGCTGCCTTTGTGGGAGCCAGGAAAGGAAGCCTTCCTGCGTAGGTTTGGGTGAAATTTATCGCGCATTGTCCGGTCCCGCCTCACCCTACCCCGTGGCAGCGTGATGTGTTTGCGCGCAAAAAAGAAACAAAACAAAACAAAAAAAAAACACAAAAAAAAAAAAACGCATGAATCTGCCTGAGCGTGGGTTAGCTTCTGGCTAACGATGTTTTTCTTTTTTCTTTCTTTCTTCCCTCCGCTCGAAACGCACACGTTGTGACCTTTCGTTGACCTGAAAGAACCGTGACTACCTTAGCAGGTCGTCGTTAAAAAAAAAAAAAAAAGAAGAAGAAGAAGAAAAGAAGCGTCCTTCACCCGGGTTGCTTTGGTGATTTATGCCCCATGTGCTCGAGCGTAATGATGAAATTTTTTACAAAAACAGGTGTCAGGGCCACGTGCCCGAGACAGCCTCGCATTCGAAGGGAAAGCCTTTAATCTGAGATAATGTTTGGAGATCTCTGCTGGGGCCCTGCCTTCTTTCCTTGATTTTTTATTTCCTTGTTTTGTTTTTTTTTGGGTTTTTTTTGGGGCGTGACCAGTTTTGTTGCCAGTTGCTGATACCTCTGTGATCAGATTTGAAATCCGTTTGCCGTTAACAGTTATCAGACCTTTCCCAGACCAAACAAATGTGCGCCATGTCTGAGGCTATTCGTCACGCCAAAAGGATGCGTTAGTGTTTGTGTTGTGGCTTGCTAGGTCTGACCGGCCAAGGACTACCAGTCATAACCTCCGAGAAAGATGTGTGTGGTTGGTGGTGGTGCTGTGCGTGTGTGCGTGTGATGTGTGTGTGTGTGTGTGCGTTGTTGCTGGGGTGTGCGTGCGTGCGTGTGTGCTAGTGGTGGTGTGTGTGTGTGTGTTGGTGTATGTGTGCGTGTGCATGGGTGGCGTTGCGTTCGTCGACAGTGTGTATGTGTGTATAGTAAGTGTGCGTGTGCGTGTGGTGTTGGTTGTGTTGTGTGCGTGTGTGTGTGTGTGTCCGTGTGCGTGTGTGCGTGTGTGTGTGGTGGGCTTGCGTGCGTGTGTGTGTGTTTGTGTGTGCGTGTGCGTGTGCGTGTGCGTGCGTGTGCACGTGTGTGTATGTGTGTGTATATGTATATGTGTGCGTGTGTGTGTGTGTGTGTGTGTTTACATGCACCTGTGACAGAGCCCGCGGCGTCCCATTGGTGGACAGGTACTCCTGGCCTGGGGCCAGGACCCCAGATTCCAACAACAGTGAGTCAGGAGGGCAGATCGCTATCTGCTCTCAGAACACCGGCAGTGAACAAACACAGCTTCCACCAGCCATCTCCCTCTCAGGCCCTGTGCTCTCAACACACACACACACACACAAACACACATGCACGCGCACACACATACAAACAGAGCTCCACACTGAGAGAGTCACTGAATGAGAGAGAGAGAGAGAGCCAGTGAGAGAGATAGGCAGAAAGCCAGAAGAGAGAGAGAGCCAGAGAGCTAGAGAGAGAGTAGAGAGAGCGAGAGAGAGAGAGAGAGAGAGAGAGAGAGAGAGAGAGATACTCCAGTATTTTCACAGCCCTACAGCTCAGACACACTCAGAGGAGCTGTGTGGCACGTTGGATCTCTCCGTCAGCCACGGTCTACATGAAATTTTCATGATGCGATTCATTATTTAATTACCCAGAGCGGTTTTCACACCGACGGCGTCCTGGCACTTATCCGTGCGGCTTTGTTCGCGGACTCTTTTGTTGGTTTTTACACCGGACTGGGGACGACACAAAATGGATATCTGCGTCAGGATCCGGCAGCCAGTTACCCTGAGTTTGCCCTGTCACTGTTACTCTACGGTCTCACCGTAGGCGAGAGAGGAGAGCTGGCTGTTCAAAGAGGATCTGGAATGGGGGACTGCAGTGTTTTTCTTTTTTGTTTATAGGGTTTGGAACCTAATGACTTCCCCCCACACCCACCCCGCCCGCCTGCCTGCCTGCCTGCCTGCCTTCTCTGTGTGATTCCTTGGTGTGAATTTTGATTCCGGATTTTTTTTCTTTTTTTTCCTTCTTTTTTTTTGTTTTTTGTTTGTTTCTCTCCTCCCGCCGGCGGCCAGATGAGAAGGAGGACACGGTGCTAGGCAGCCTTCCTCTCCTCAGTTTTCGGATCGCCGCGGCGCAGCCGTCCGACAGCGTCAGCCGCAAGCACGCCTTTAAGGTCAGTGACTTTGGGGGGCCGCCGAGGGCGGGGGGGTTGGGGGGGGGCATTATGGGGGGGTGTTTCTAAGGTGCGCTTCGGACAGCGCCGGACCGCTGATGAGACCGGCAGCGCTACGTCAGTCAGCGCAGCCTCTGTGCCCAGATTATTAAGGGGGAGAAGGACGCTGGCGGGCTCTCTGACCGCAGTGCTCGCTCTCACCGTACCCGCGTGCAAAAAACACTCAACTTCGCAGCTCCGCTTGCGCGCAGAACGGAGAGCTACCAGGAGAGAACGGCAGTTCAGAGAGAGAGAGAGAGAGAGAGAGAGAGAGAAGCCACTCACCTGTAATAGTAATAATACAAAACGTTAGGGGGTTTTAAAATATAACTGCTGATGTATTCCTGTTTTTATTTTCCTAGCAAGAGCAAGAGCAGTTCCTTGTTCATATCCTGGTCAAATTCTACAATTTTATTTTTCTCTAGTGTTGTGTGTGTGTGATATGTGAACTGATTGAATACATTGAATTCCTGGAATTGCTGTTATCATGTCAATACTGTGCGTAGCGGTTGGATGAAGTTGCGCTTCAGTGAGCATGTCTCGCAATGGGGAGCAATCTCCACTGACTCTGGGAGTTATTCGTGGAATATTGCGTAAGGCGTCGGTCCCCACGGCGAGTTCCGGTTCGCAGACGGCGGAGAGGGGGCATTGTTCGCCGTAGCGAAAGGAAGCATTATCTCTCGTCTCCGTTCTGTTGTCCCCGGGGGTGGAGGGCGGGGACGGGAATCTCTGTCAGGTCTCCACAGGTTTCTGAAAGTTCCAGCCAAACCACCTCTTGACTCCTGCCGGTTTCGAGCCGCCCCGCGGCCGAACGCGCAGGAGCCCCGCAGGGGCGGGGACGCCGTTTCGAAACGCTAATTTTCTCACCGCTCGCTAACAGAGGAGCGTTTTCTCGCTCGAGTCTGAAAATCCGGCACAAGCTGGTGCCTCCCTTTTTAAAATGCGGTATGTTTGCAACAACTGCTAAGTGGCAGTGGCCTTTAAGTGGCGTGGGTGACTCACTGAGCTGTTAGAGCATGGACAGAAAAAAAAAATACCTTTGTTGTTTCTTTTTTTTTTTTTTTTGGAGCTGATGACTCTCAACCCTTTGAAGAGGAGGTTTTTTGGAATGTTTATTCAAAATTCAAAAGTGTTTGTAGGGTTCATTCAAAGTGTTCTAGAACTCAATTGCTTTCAGTTACCAGTAGTGACTGTTACATCACCATTGGAATGTTCAGTTAAGAATATCTTCATGATCTTAAACTTTGACCTTTAAGGGTTAAAGGGATTGTTCTGAAAGACACAGCTTTGATCAAATGCTAATGGAATGCTAATGTATCAAGTGGTTTGCTGCATCTCGCATCTCTGTAAATAATTTCCATGTGGTTAATTTTTCAAATATTGACTTAAATTGATTTGATCCTTTTATTTTGTGTCACGCTTTTTATACAGAGAACTGTCACAAAGACACTTTGGGATTTCCTGATCAGATTCGCTGCTTATCAAATCCTAATTGTAAATGCGATTACATTCGGAAAACCGCGCTTAGTGCCAAGCTGCAGTGATCCCCTACCTCAGCGATCACGGATTAGGAACTTGCGATGACCGTCTCCCTCGCACAACTCGCTTTGGCTCTATCCTTAGGGATAACGTGAGCGTGTGGCGGTTCTGGGAACAGCGCAACTGCTTCAGTCGCATTGAAGTGAGCCAGTGTGCTTAGAATAAAGAACAGAATAAAGAATAGATGCCCTATGCATTAGTAAATTAGTAAATTAGTAAACATGGGAATATGAAGTTACTTTTTTTGCATCAATGACCTGTCAGACATGACATCTCATCTGTAGTTTTGTGATGCTGTTTTTGGATTTTAAAAAATAGTTGTGGATATGATGATATAACAGTATTGCAGTGTAGTTAATAACCAACAGAAAAAGAAGTAGCAGTCTTGCCAATGAACCCAGCCCGGCGGCACTGGTGATGATAATAGTTCATGGCCTCTGGTGTTTTACTGTGTTTTTCAAAGTGTGCATTAAATTTAAAGTACACTCTGAACTGCAAGCCGCACGGGGCTTTAATAAAAAAAAGAGTAGTAGTGTGGATGATTTACGGGGGAAGAGTGCCTGGAGACGGCTCCGTCCGAACATCACGGCGGCGTCTGTCCCGCGCCGAAATGTTCCGAGCGATACGTGGGGAACGGGGCTCGTGGAAAACTCGAAACCCGCCTGCTTGCTCTCTGCTCGAGTGCTAGCATCGAACACCGAACGCAGACCCCACACATCGCTTGTTTAACGAGCCCCTGCGTGGTTCGAAGATGACCGTGCACATTAAACTCGCCTCTTCCACGCAGGCTGTGAACTGTCCCGCAATAACAACGTTTGGGTGTGATTGCGTGGGATTGCGCGGATGTAAAAATCATCACCAGGATCATCCGGCTGGGTTAATTAACAATTACTTCTTTTGTGTGGCTATTGAGCGTAACCCGCAATGCTGTTATGCCATTATTTCCACATGTCTTTTTAATCCAAATATGGCAGCACTGATCTGTAGATGAGCCTTCATGTCTGACGCGTGTGTTATTGATGTTCTTCCTGGTTTCCTAATGTTATTCTGTTGCTATGAAGCCGGCCAGGCTTTACTGTATGAAACATTCTGGATGTGAAAACATGAATGAATGAGGCTGTTGTTATGTTGGCTTGTTTCCTGGGATTTCAGCCTGAATAATTCTTTTTATTTATTTATTTTTTGTTGTTTTCTTCTTTGCTCTCGTATTGTTGTTTCTGTTAGATTCAAGTCAAAGATCAGTTCTGTATATTCATGAGTGAAACTGAGTGAAGTTCAACCAAGAGCTTGCAGCATCCCACTGCGTTTGCATTTTTGATTAAGGTCCTGCATCATTGGTCTTTCAGGATATTTCCTGTAGATTGTATTATTAAGAAAGGCCTGCTCGTTATGAGAAATGCATGCTGGGTACTCCCAGTGCACTGGCTCTGTTCAGTTCTCAGAGTGCTGGATCAGTTTTCACAGAGCTGAGTCAGTTCTCACATGGCTGAGTCAGTTCACATAGGGCTGGGTCAGTTCGCACAGTGCTGGGTCAGTTCTCACAAGACTGGATCAATTCTCATAGGGCTGGGTCAGTTCTCACAGCGCTGGGTCAGTTCTCCCAGTGCTGGGTCAGTTCTCCCAGAGCTGGGTCAGTTCTCACAAGACTGAGTCAGTTCTCATAGGGCTGGGTCAGTTCTCCTAGCGCTGGGTCAGTTCTCCCTGCGCTGGGTTGCTGTGCTCTGTGGAGTGTGCGCAGTGCTGTCGGCCTGCGCGGCACCTTGCGGTCTGCGCAGTGCTGGGGGCGATGCTGCTGCCTCGTGTCTGCGCAGCCCTCTGGGATGCGTGCGTATGCTGCAGGCCCTGGGGGCGGGGGGTGGGGAGGGGGGTGAGGGGGTGGGTGCCCACGCATGCTGTGGAGCGACTTCAGTCATGCATTAATATTTGCATGGCAGTCCAGTCAGTAAACTTGAATATTGATGAGCGATGTTATGTAACCAGTATGCTAGCGCATCCGCGTGTATATGTACTTAGACCCCACACCCCCCCGTCCCGCCCCCCCCCCCCCCCCGCCCCTTCAACGGGCCCCACCTCCCAACACAGGCTTTTTGGAGTGGCGTGTGTTCAAAATAACAATAAATAAAAAACACACACACACACCTGTGAAAAGTGTTTTCCAGTCTCCGGCCAGGGGGGGAATGTGCTCCAGCGTATGCTGCCGTCTGTCTGTGTCCGTGCCAGCACAAGCCCAGCTGCAGCTGGCAGAGAGGACCGCTTTAGTCACTGCTGCACATATTTTTCTGCGGTGAAATACAAGCTGCTGACGTTCTGTTGTCAGCTGTGAGCTGGTCCTTCGTCCACCCGGCAGGGCAGCAGTGTAGCATAGTGGGTAAGGATCTTGTCTTGTAACCTAAAGGTCACGGGTTCGAATCCTGAGTAGAACACTGTTATTGTACCCTTGAGCAAGGTGCTTAACCTGCACTGCTTCAGTATATATATCCAACTGTATGAATGGATACAATGTAAAAAGTTGTGTTAGTCTCTCTGGATAAGCACGTCTGCTAAATGCCTGTAAGGTAGTGTGGTGTTGCACGGATTCCACGTTCGGTCCGGAGAGGGTGTCAAGAGAAGCTCGCCAGTGCCTCCTCCTTTTTCTCTCTCACACATTCCTGTGTCCGGCCGTGGGCCAGGTCCCGCAGCGTTCCGGGGCAGGCAGGCCGCGTTCCCAGGGTTCCCGGAGTCTGTTTCCGTGGGCTACACTGCCTGCCCTTATCAGCTGCGTGTGCTGTTTACCCAGCATGCCGTGCAAGCAGGTACACGGACAGATGTGCACACACTGGTCTCTACACCCCCTGTCCCTTACGAGGTCAATGTCTCTTAAAACAAATAAATAAAAAGCTTAAAAGTGTGTGTGTGTGTGTGCCTGTGTGTGTGCTTGCATGTGTGTGCGTACGTACGTGGGTGTGTGTGCGTGTGTGTGTGTGTGCTTGCATGTGTGTGCGTGTGTGCATGCGTGTGTGTGCGCGTGTGCATGTGTGTGTGTGCGTGTGCGTGTGTGTGCGTACTTACGTGGGTGTGTGTGTGTGTGTGTGTGTGCGTGCTTGCATGTGTGTGCATGCGTGTGTGTGCGCGTGTGCATGTCTGTGTGTGTGCGTGTGTGTCTGTGAGGCAGTTTCGGACACGGCTTGTTGTTGGTCCCACGGGAACCAGCGAAACTCATCCCCACCCACACGGCACTTAGCGACAGATAACCGACAGATAGCCTCTTAATCCAGCTCCTATTACAGCTGGCCTGCATATGCATCCCTGTTGCATCAGGAACAACAAACAGCACCAGCCTGCTGTAATCCCAATAATTACACTGTCACTGTTTCATATCACACTATCTGCCGTCGTCCCAGACTACAAGAACAACAAAAAGCCTTTCTTCTTTATCTTGAATTTGTTTAGTTTGAGTTTAGCAAAACCAGCTTTTCTCCATTCCCCTTGACCTAACCTCAGTCGTGGCTATTGAGAACACTGTCAAGCTTGCATAGTATGTGCTATAATAGCCGTTTTATCATAAACAAAGAAAAACAAATTCTAGTCGGTGAACAAAGGGTGAAAACGTTTCACCTGTTTCACCTGCTTTATCAGGTCATTAGAATCTACATTTTAAGTGAATACCTTTGAGGTTTTTGCTTCTGTAAGCGACACACCTTTGCAGGTCACAGGTTACTGCTTGTATGTGCTCGAGGCGTGCGCACATTGGGTTTTACCTGTTAACCTTTGATGCGGGGGTCTCAAACCCCAGTCCTGGAGGGAAGGGGGAGGGGGGGCGGCGGCGCAGTCTCTGCTGGTTTTATGTGAATTCCTTTCAATCTGCAGGCAGTTTTGAACGTGGGAACAAGGTGAGCTGTTTTTGGCTGATCAAAATTAACCAAATTTAGTACGGGAGCAACGTGGAAAAGCCAGCAGTGATGGCGGCCCTCCAGGATTTTTTAGTTTGAGATCCCGCTTCAGCGCGTCGCCAACGAAACGCTCCCCGGCGACCGGAACCCGAGCGGATAGGCCCTGACTGGCCCCTGATTGGCCCTCAGGGGCGCCTGAGGGGGAGATGGGTAATGATGACATCACGATGTGATGCCTCAGAAAGACAATGCGCTCGCACAGCCGAGTGCTCGCACACACACACACGCACACACGCACACACACACGTCGGAGGCACCCTGTTCACGAGGCTCAGTGATGAACGCTCCTCTCGTTTAGGCTAAAATTAAGCCACAGAGCCTATAAATAGAAGAGAGGAAAGACTTCCTTCTTTTCTGTCGCCGGTCCCACTCCTCTCTCTGCAGAGAGGGTCCCCCGGGAGGTTTCTAAAGACAATCCAGGCTGACAGGGATGGGACCTGGCCTCCCGTCGGAGGGGGGCACGGGGAAGCTGCCATGATAATGGGATAAGGGGGGGGGCAACTGCTTATCAAACGGTGTGTCTGGACCGATGCCCCTCTCAGGCGGGGAGGAGGGACACGTCCCACGTCCTTGGAGGAGATTCTCTTGAAGCAGGGATGCGGGGGGGAGGATGGGGGGGGGGAATGCTTCTTTGAATTATCAGCCCTTGGATCTGTCAGAAGCTGGGCCCGTTCAGATCTAAGGAGATCTGTCAGGCCTTTAGACTGTACATGGCTATGAATATCTCCACGCAGCTGACGAGTCTCCGGGGGAAACGTCAGCACAATGAGACGGATTGTAAAATAAATAGAGACGCTAAGCAGGGAGTGTAAAGTGGATAGCACTTGGCTGCCTCTTAGTTCCTGTAACTCAACCCTTTGAAGTGTAGGGTTTGTTTTTTCAGAATTCTGAGTCAGTGTTCTAGAACTCTTCAGTTTCAGTTTAACTCTGCTTTCAGTTACCAGCATTAGAATGTTCAGTTAACCACATTCTAATTGCATATTTGTGACGCTTTAAAGGTCTAAGCTACTTCCAGTCCTTCCTCTATGAGACAGTTGGAGAAACAGTGACTTGCAGTATATGACAGGTATCTCTGCCGACACATTAAAACCGGAAAGTGCATTAACCGTACCAGGTTTAGCCGGTTTCTTGATAGGGAAAATCTTATTTATTAGCTGGCGTCAGTGCTCCAGACACGCGTGTTGCTTTGAGATTAGCTCACAGGCGACTGTAATTTTGTGGAAACATTTTGCCGTGTGAAACACGCATTCTGAGAAGCTGCACCAGCAATTCGGTCGCACGATTCATGGGTATTTACACGCAGAGCTGATGGACTGACGGGTTTATCACCGCGGATTAATTTTGCATTTCCCCCAGTCTGTGCCTACAGCAGTAGACACACCCTGTCAGATACCTGCCAAACTCGGTAACCCCGGGGGGGAGATGTCACCGCAGTTTAATCTGCTCCGAAGGCGCTTTCACAGGCTGTCTGACGGAAGCTATGGTTTTTAAATTATTATTTCTTTTACTTCATTAAAAACAAAAATGTTTAAAAAAAAACAATTACAAAAAAAACAATACCTCTTGGCTATCATCTTGTCTGCTAATTGTGATCAAATTAGCCCCGTTAATGAGCTTAATTTGTCATTCAGCCCACCGTAGCTGCTGCGCGTAATTCGGTGCACGGGCTTGGCAAGGCTTCAGTGAACGCTCTATTATTTGTTTAACAGAATGAAGTCGCTGCCTGCACGTGCACTTCTTGCCGTAGCAAAATGGCAAACGGTGGCAAGATTCATATCCGCGTGTGTGCACACTCTGTGTGCCTGTTAGCTTTTCTAAAGGAAGTAAATCTGGGCAGTACCAGCTTCTGTAATGGTTAATCATTAGAAATATTATCTTTATGGTTTTACTTGTTTTTGTGCGATTACTGTACTGCTATCTCTACTCCAATGAAATGACACCTTCATAGGTTTAAATTGCGTGCACTTGGTATTCAGAACAGACATGTTCAAGGAACTTATGCGCTGAAGTTTTCAGAAGGGATGTTATTGATCCCCTTCATTTGGCTAATTTGTAGAATACTGTATTGTGGGAATCCAGTGGTAGTTGAAACCTCAACTATGTGCTATTATTTGTTAACATCATCTTTATATTAAGTATTTATTGTACAGTGTTTGGCTGTCATACGTACTGGTGGTTATTTATTTTCCCAAAATGATATTGTTGATCTTTTTTTTTTGTTCTCTTTTCATCAATAGTACTAGCCTATATGAAAGCGTCACAAAAACATGCATAGTGTTATCGCCCTCATGTGGACCAAGCTGGAACTAGATATTAATCTAAAAATGCTTTCTCGTTCTTGAGGATCACTTGTTCATAACACATGCATTGTTTTGCTTCCTTCTTCAAATGGACTTACTGAATTGTTTTGGTAAAGTGTATCAAAATATTTGTCAAATGAGAGCTTAATTGAAATCAGTGTTTTTTTTTGTTTGTTTTTTTTTTTTTACGCCTTCTTTCTTACAGATCATTAAAATTTTAACCAATGAACTGTCCGGTGTTTTTAACCCACTCTTTCCACATCGTGAACGGCACATGACATAACATCCATTGTGACATCACCAACCCTTTGGCCCTCAGCCTCCCTGTTTGACGACCTTCAGTTTGACCTGTGACCTTTTGCCCTTCACTAAGCCTTTTCTTCTTTCCTGTTGACTCCTGTGGCCTGAGGACCCCTGCAGCTGTCCTTCATTGTGCCTGTTTGAGTCTCCAGATGAGCTCCCTTACTGTAGGTAGTGTACATCATCTCCTCCTCATTTTCCAGCTGCACGTTCCCCGTCAGAAGAGGTTGGATTCACTGTCTTTTACCCCAGTAATGAGCCATGCTCTTATAGAACCCTGTCAGCATGCAATGCACCAATAAAATAGGGCAGATAGCTCACCATGTTGCTTTTCGTATATATCGCATTAATTGCTCATTTTCTTACTGTGTATGATAAATAATACAAAAATTATTAATAAAATATATTATTTTCCACATTGGAATTTTGAGTCAGTGGTAATAAGCATAGCAATATAGAAAATAATTTGAAAATTGCCACTTCAGTCGTGGAAATACAGTGAAAACTTCTATCGGGGTTTCACGCATTTTCATATCCATTATGCATTATCGTTTTAACAGGGCTCACCATTGATCCTTTTGTAACATCTTGTTTTCGATGGTGCAGATCTGTCTGTTTTTGTTCTATAGTGGGAAAAAAAGAAAAGAAACTGGGCTTGTGTGACATCACAAATCTGTGAATCTCGTCTCCAAGTGCCCTGTAGTCTGGTCTGTAGTCTGTGGTCTTGTCTGTAGTCTCGTCTGGACCCTGGAGATGAAATTTAACACCCAGGTCCGAGTGTCACGGCGAGACTCGGTTCTCTGGCTCACGCTGTGTGGAACCTCAGTGAATCTAACCCGGCATGCCTGTGTGTGATGAGTAGTGGAACCCGGAGCGCTCAACGGAACCTCTCTGCAGGAGAACCCGGAGAACTCCGGAACCTCTCTACAGGAGAACCCGGAGAACTCCGGAACCTCTTTGTGCTCAAGCGTTAGGTATCCTCCACTGACGCTGCGTGTCCTTCGAGAGTCGCTGTTTAACCAATCACGCCCACCCTTTCTCGGGACAGTGTGGCCATGGTTTCCACCAGAGACGGGGGGGTGGGGGGCAACCAGCACCCAGCGGTGTCGCTTAAAGCCACTCAACCCCCCCCCCGGTACCTGTTTATGTGTATAATTAGCCTGTCATTTCACGGGCCGTTACCAGGCAACAGCTATACATTGTTTATCATCCGGAGCATTAAAATCGATCGCGCTGAACATTTCAAACAAGTCCAAGCGATGTTGTGCGCTGGACTGGAAAGCTCAGATGAAGTGGAGGATAGCTTTTGCTTCGTTTATCTTGAATTGTTTTGTGGACATTGTTTTCACCCAGCCCCTCATGCTAACACCACTAACGCTGTACCAGTTGCCTTCTCGTGAGCCTGCGTTTCGTTTCATAATTTGTCGGAAAGGCATCGTTTTTTTTTTTTTTCATCATCGCCAGAAAATTTTGTTTGTTCATCATGGCATGGATAATTAAGTCAGGCAACAAGTCCGTTGTGAGGAGAATGCACGTTTTTTGTGTTGATGTTATGACATTACTAACAGTACATTGTAATGGTGTTTTTTTTTGTTGTTGTTTTTAATGGGAATTAATAACTGTAGAAAGAGACCCATTGGCTGGATGTTTAATTGAAATTCCTCCTGCACGTGCCCGTTTGTGACGTGACGTTTTTCCAGAACGTTCCGGTCGAGTTCCTCGGCTGTCCTAATCCACCGCGAGGCCCTTCCTCTACCTCGCGAGGAAGAGCGCGAGCGCGACGAAGAGCGCAGGCCCGGCTGACCGTGCCTTCTCCTTTCCGCAGGCCTCCTCGGGCGAGGAAGAGGAGGCAGACGGTAACGGGAGCGGGGCCTTGTGTCTGCAGGCAGAGCACGCTGGGATACGGACGTACTACTTCAGCGCGGAGAGCCCGCAGGAGCAGGAGGACTGGGTGAAGGTCATGAGCGAGGCGGCACGCGTCATCGCCCCACCTGCGCAGAGGTGTGTGTGTGTGTGTGTGTGTGTGTGTGTGAGTGTGTGTGTGTGTGTGAGGCCTGTGTGTGTGTGAGTGTGTGTATGCGGTCTGAGATCTGTGTGTGTGTGTGTGTGTGTGCGGTGTGAGATCTGTGTGTGTGTGTGTGTGTGGTGTGAGATCTGTGTGTGTGTGTGTGTGTGTGTGTGTGTGTGTGAGATCTGTGTGTGTGTGAGTGCAGTGTGTGCGAGGTCTGTGTGTGTGTGTGTGTGTGTGTGTGCGTGCGGTGTGAGATCTGTGTGTGTGTGTGTGTGTGAGTGCAGTGTGTGCAAGGTCTGTGTGTGTGTGTGTGTGTGTGTGTGTGTGTGTGTGTATGCACGTGTGTGAAACCGTATCCACACGTGTGTAATTTTCCTGTCTGGTAGTTTATGAATACAATAGCAGTTAATTTGTGTTACAAATACAGTTATGCAAGAGAATACCCTCAACCCTATTTACAATTCATCCCCGAGGCCGGGCTTCCATGCGTGAGTTGGTGAGCATGGCTGTGGTTGCCAACCATGCAGAATAAGCCTTCGTCTGGGTTTTAGGATGGAAACCATGTCTATCAAGGTCTTATAAACAAGACAGAGACCTGGGTCCTGTGTACAGGACATCCATCTTTATGTTCCTCCGCCCCCCTCGTAGGAACGAGAGCACCCCCCCGACTGGACGGAACAACGGCATGGTGGCCAAGGGGGCGGAGCCTGTCTCCCGCGGGGAAGCGGACGGGCAGCGGACGGAGCTCCCGGAGGTCAAGCGCGAGGTCAACGGCGTGGGCGCCCAGGAGACTCCGCCCACTCCGCCCACCCCGCCCGCGTCCTCGGGCCCCGGGTCCGACTGCAGGGACGGGGACGACAGGGGCGGGGGGGACAGGGACAGGGACCGGGACCGGGACAGGGGCGGGACCCCCCAGCCCAACGGCTGGGCAAATCACAGCACCCCCGCCCCCGGCCCGGCCCCGCCCCCGACCCAGGAGCCGCGGGAGGCGAAGGCGGGCGGGGAGAACGTGGTCCTGCGCAGGGGGTTCGTTCCCCGGACGCAGCCGGAGAGGCTGGCCCAGCGGAAGAGCTCTATGACGCAGCTGCAGCAGTGGGTGAACCAGCGCAGGGGACCGGGCATGCAGGACGACCTGCGCAGGTAACTGCACCGACTGCGCCTGGGGGGGGGTGGTTTAGGGGGTGGGGGAGGGATAGGGGGCAGGTTTACAATCACGCTGCTAAAACAATACATTTATAACAGTGTCTAAACAGTGCCTGAACCGATGCCTTCTTTAAAATGATTTATACCCTTTCACTTTTGGTATTTTTGACCGAATTTAACGTCAGCTAGCTTGCTAACGGTAGCTGCTGTCACTGACTGAGTCGACGGGGCGAGCGTAACGTTAGCTAGCTTGCTAGCGGTGGCCGCTGTCACTGACTGAGTCGACAGGGCGAGCGTAACGTCAGCTAGCTTGCTAACGGCGGCTGCTGTCACTGACTGAGTCGACAGGGCGAGCGTAGCGTTAGCTACCTTGCTAACGGTGGCTGCTGTCACTGACTGAGTCGACAGGGCGAGCGTAACGTTAGCTAGCTTGCTAACGGTGGCTGCTGTCACTGACTGAGTCGACAGGGCGAGCGTAACGTTAGCTAGCTTGCTAACGGTAGCTGCTGTCACTGACTGAGTCGACAGGGCGAGCGTAACGTTAGCTAGCTTGCTAACGGTGGCTGCTGTCACTGACTGAGTCGACAGGGCGAGCGTAACGTTAGCTAGTGAAGCCATGCGGTGCTGAAATCTGCGCTGCGATTCGGTCTGGTGGGCACTGGTCGCATGGGAACCGATTTTCGGTACCCAACCCTAGGAGGGACCGTTATTACAAACCAGATCAGGCACAGGTCAGAGACGTATCACATGCTTCAGTACGTCCAAGTAAATGAACCCTGTGTTCGTATTCAGATGCCCCTCTTTATCCAGGAAGCCTGCAGTCATTTACAAAGTTTAATTAGACTTAATTGTGGTTGTAATTCAAACTGTAGCCTTCAATGTCATGTATATGGTATTTATATAGTCATCAGTGCTTTGTCAATGGTCAATCTTATAATGTGCTTTATATCCTCAAATATAATGGGTCTAGAGGACAAAGGGTCATACCAACATTAATAATTTCCTTTATGAGTTCATTGCAGTTGATAAAAAGTACAGCCTGCAGTATAATTATATCTCTGTTGTAAAATGCCTGAGGATTTTTAAAGAGTTGATGATGAACATATTATACCTTATCTGCTGATACTAATGATTTCCTTTATGAGTTTATTTCGGTTGTCAAGGTTCAGCCTGCAGCATACAGTAATTTTATCTCTAATTGCATAAGTGTATTTTAAGTGCTGATGATGAAGCAGCGGATTACACCTTATCGCTCCATTTAATTTTCGTCGAATTCTCAGAACTTTATTAGTCCCTGTCTCTGTTGCAGCCCGTCCCGCTATTACACGGTGAGCAGGGGGGTCCCTGCGGACTACTACGGGCTGTACGGGGGCCCCCAGTACGTGGAGGAGTACCCGCTGTACCCCCCCGGGGTGCGGCCCGAGAGCATCTGCTCGGTGTCGGGGGCCTTCGACAGGCCGCCCCCCCCTCGCTGGGCCTCGGAGGAGAGGCGGCGCTCGCTGCGGGACGGGTCCGCGTACCCGCCGTGGATGATGCACCCGCCGCCGCCGCCGCAGCCGCCACAGCACCCGGGCTACTACACCCAGCTGGACTCGGCCCAGAATTCCATGCGGCGCCTGTCGCTGCAGCCGCGCTCCCGCTCGGTGCCGCGGTCCCCCTCCGCCGGGTCCCAGGGGCCCTACTCCCCCGGGCCCCGAAACTACGCCTCCCCGATGCGCTCGCCCAGCGCCCGCTTCGACCGCTGCGGGCCGGGCCGGATGCGGGACGACGTCATCTACGCCGATCCTGCCGTCTATGGTATCCGGAGGTCCATCAGCTCACCCAAGGTACCAGGCTCCTCCCACTCTGGCTACACTCCATTTTCTTCCTATAGGCTCATGTGCTGCATAGGTCTTAATTATCACAGATCAGCCAATGGATTCTCCGGTGAAGTAGGCCACTGTACAGCCATCTATGAGATGAATATAAATATACACTGTACAGCCATCTGTGAGATGAATATAAATATACACTGTACAGCCATCTGTGAGATGAATATAAATATACACTGTACAGCCATCTGTGAGATGAATATAAATATACACTGTACAGCCAACTTTTATTTTACTCCAGAAGTTAAAAAATCCTTACATTTCACTGTGGAGTTGGCAGTGTGCGCATTCTGCAGTATGTTCCTGGCTACTTCATCTTTGGATGCCATGCACCTGGTTCGCATAATAACAATTTACAGACTATTTACATTTGTGGAGCTGTGTGGTGAGCTGTTATTTTTTCTCATCCCTGCAATAGATAATGGAAAAAAACCCCATTGAGCGCTCCCTCCTCTGTGACTGTCAGCACTGCACTGAAACCTAACTGCTATTTAGCCCCCCCAGCAGTCCTTTTACACTCAACGCTTTTATTTCCTGCCTGACCAATTCCCTCTCCACTTCCTGTTTCAGTACGAGTATCCAGGCGACAGACGGTCCATGAGCCCGGGAATGTACCACTACAACTACCCCGCCTCCCCCTCTCTGCACGATAAGATGGTACGTCCTCACACGTATGGATCGTTTCTATTAACCTTGGGGACAGTGAACAGAAACGAGAGACATAAAGGTCTATCAGATAACATGCAGAGGTGATCACTGAAGCACAATCCCCCCCTTGCCCCCCTGCCCCTGCTGGAGGGACTCCCTGTCCTCTGCAGCTATGTGGGGGAATTTGTCCCTCTGTGATTTTGGGGTTGGTTGTGCCTCTGGTATTTCCGGTTGGAGCTTTCTGTAGGCGCAGTGGTTCCCTCTCTTTAGCTGTGGTTAGATCTCCATGCAGGTGTGCTTTTGGAGGTGGTGTCACGCTTAGCTGTCTCTGGGGGAGGGTGTGGCTACATCAGGGTGTGGGTCTGAGTGGGTGTGGCTGTCTGTTGGAGTGGGTTTGGGTGAGTGCGGTTGTCTGTATGTGTGTCTTTGGGATTGGGCGTAATTCCCGGTCTGACTGTCTGTCCATGCTGTTGTCTTTCTGTGGATGTGGGTGTGGCTCTATATATGTCGGTGTGGTTATTTGGAAGTGGGCGTGGCTGTGTGGATATTGTCATGGCTATATGGATGTGGATGTGGCTCTGTGGATGTGGGCATGGCTATATGTATGTGGGTGTGTCTCTGTGGATGTGGGCGTGTCTATATAGATGTGGGTGTGGCTCTGTGGAATTGGGCGTGTCTCTGTGAATGTGGGCATGGCTATATGTATGTGGCAATGTCTCTGTGGATGTGGGCGTGTCTATATAGATGTGGGTGTGGTTCTGTGGATATGGGCGTGTCTGTGGATGTGGGCATGGCTATATGCATATGGGCGTGGCTCTGTGGATGTGGGCCGTGCATGTTTGTGTGGCTTCCTGTGGTTGGCGGTTGCTGCAGCTGTTTCTGTGGGGGCGTGGTTTCGGGCTGCTGTTCTCAGACTCCGCCCACAGTGAGCCTGCTTCTCTTCCCCTCTCTTCCCTCTGCTGTCGCTTCCGCCGCTCGCCTCAGGAGGACATTTTAGACCTACAGCTGCAGAGGAACCTGGAGTACCTGGACCAGCAGGTGGGTCTGTCCCCGTCCCCCTGTGCCCACCCCCCCTAGTCCTGCAGCCCCCAGTCCCACACCCCCCCAGTCCCGCACCAGCAGGTCAGCCACGGAATGTGACTTTCACTTGCAGTTCCGAGGAAAACAAACGTCAGGAGAGATCCACATGTATGGCCTTCTGGGTAACTTGGCTTGACCTGCAATCAAATTAAGGCCTTGAGCCAAACTCCGGTTCACCAATCACAGTTCTCACAGGTGACATCTCCAATGCGAGAGCTTGTCTTCATTTATTTGTTCAGTGGAGGACACCAGCGTCCAGGAGAATGAATCCAGTACCTTACTGGAGCATTTGAGGTGTAGAATATGGCTGTGGTTATAACAGCAGTGTCCAGCCAGGAATTCAGATTCATAGAGGAAGAATGGATCTTAGGATGTGTAGTATAAGGGTGGCAGTGTAGTATGATGGGTAAGCAGCTGGTCTAACCTAAAGGTCACAGGTAGGATTCCCAGGTAGGACACTGCTGTTGTACCCTTGCTTCAGTGTACATCCAGCTGTATAAATGGATGCAATGTAAATGCTGTGTGAAATGTTATGGAAATCACTCTGGATAAGAGTGTCTGCTAAATGCTTGTCATGTAACGTTGGGATCTTGGAGTCCAGTGGTCTGACTGCTACGTCACCTACTGGCCCTTCAGTTCAGTCCTTGAGTAAGCTCACATTTCATAATATATATGATTTGCTTATGGGGTCAATGATATGATGTAACCAGGCTCTTGTCCATTGTAAAAGATCTGACGTGGTCTGATTTTAAAGTGCGTGCCAATGCTTTGATTGTATAAAATAGCTTTTCTGACCTTTCTGTAAGTATTCTTTAAAAAAATTATTATTCTGTAGTTATATCTCCGGGCAATTATGGTCACAGAGTCTAAAATGTTAACAAGTAATGACAGGCCAAGAAAACCACATTAGCGGCTCCGCGACCCGGCGGCCAAAAGGAGAATTAAAACATTAGAAGCGGGCTGTAGTGGCCTTCAGGGAATACGTGAAGGGGATGTAGAGCGACTGCACGGGGTAGAGTGTTAAATTATACATGGGTAGCGGCTGTGTAATTGGACTCCTCAGTGCTTGCGGCCGAGGTAAGTGGAGTTCTCAGAATGTCTGATGAGCAGGACGGGCCGGGGGGGTCGGGGGGGGGGGGGGGGGGGTGGTTTCAGGAGGAGTCATTGTGAAAGGACCAATGTCGCTTGCCGACTCAGGGGTGCTCGTTTTTGACCAAACCCCTCCCTCTGTTCTCCTTTCGCTGCCTTCCTCTCTGCTTCCCCCTGTTTTCACTGCATGACACTGTGTAAACACCGTATGACCAGAGGACCCCGGCTTCGCTGCTCTCTCACTGATGTGTAACGGTACCCCTGTGCGACTAGGAGCAATATACACTGCGTATCAGCGTAAAGTCTGCACAGAAAGAGCATATGGATGCCTTTAAAGTGCATCTATGCTTTTGGTTTTTCAGTATAAAAAAGATGGTAAAATTACCTTTAACTTATAATTTAAAGCACATATTTACTTGACCATGAAATCAACTGTCACTTTCCAGTAAAAGTCAATAAGTATATGGCGGCAAACCCAAGGAAACGTGTTTAGTTTGACATACCGCTGGTGCATTCAGTGCTAATGGCCCTTAAAATTCTGTGGTATGTCCCACAAATTACTTTCCCCTGGTGTTTACATGTTTCGCATAGTGGCCCTAGAAGCCTCCTAAACTCTGTAGCGGCTAAGAGCACGATCGAATGTCAAGTTCTCCATTGATAGGATGAAAAGAATCTCCCCTGTGGGGTTTAAACAGAGTTTAAGCCAGTCACACAGGCTCTCTGGCCTGGTGGGCGGGGCCAAGAGAGTGAGTGACGGACGGTGTGTGTTTCGCGCCCAGGTGTCAGAGGGAGATCACCTGATCAGCATGGTCACCCGATTGGTGGAGAATTCCTCACCCAGAGCAAAGCTCTACTCGCAAGTAAGAGAGGAGCGAGAGAGCCACAGAGAAGCAGGCTTGGGACCCCCATACCCCCCCCCCCCCACCCCCACCCGCTCACCACACACCCTTCCCCAAAATGTAGTCCCTTGGGTGGGGGGAACCTACTGCCAAGAGCGTCTCAGTTTAGTTGTCCATAAAGCGTAGGTTTAAATTACCCTCAAATTACATTTAACATTATTTGTAAAAAAAATTACATTATAGATCAAATGAATTATGCATTTCCTTTTCTTAAAAAAATATTCAGCCTGCAACATAACAGGAGCCTTTGGGCAGTTTTTAAAAAATATATTTTTTTATGGAAAGCTCACTCCACTCAGTCAAGTTGGACATCACACCTAGCGTGCTGGCAGGGCTGGGTGGAATGTGGCGAGCGTTTGTGGAGTACAGAAATACTCCCGGGGCTCAGTCCTGCTCCCAGAGACTGGGCCTGGAATCCCTTCAGCCTGCCGGTTCCCACAAAGCCTGCCTCTCTCTGCTCTCTGTCGCTGTAGCATGTGAATGCTGGACGTTGCGTTAGCCCCACAGCCCTTCTGGCGCAGGTTTTTCTTTCCTCGTCCAAGGTCTGAGTTCTCGGCTGGTTTTTTTCCTTTGATGTCTTGTGATCCAGTTTTTTTTCTCAGTTGTGAAGCCTGGCTTTGTCGATGTTGCACTGCCCCCATCACACCCCACCTCTTTCTCCCCCACACCCTGGTCGCTCCCCGTTTCCTAACCCCCCCCCCTTGCCCTGTTACCTGCATCTTGCTTTGATGCATGCGTCCTCCATTCCAATCCACCCAAGGCAAACGGTGTGCAAAGGCCTCTGGGAACAGTATTAGACTCAATCGAAGACGATCGAGTCTTTAACCGTGTGTACAGACTCGATCATATTTACACATGGTTGCTGTACAATTCTTTTATCCCCACCCCCAAAAGTTTGATTTTTGGATTCAGCAGAAGCCCCCCATTCATAACATAGCAGGTTTTTCTTTTAACTGCTTGAAGGTTTTGAAGATAATGTCCTTTCCTCGTATTTTGTAGTCTTTCATCTGCATCAGGCTATTCTCCACTGAGAATAGTCTGAGTTTTGAGTCCTGTTTCTAAGTCCTGTCAGTCATTCATGTGCTTTTCTTTCCCGTGTAGGCACCCCCATTCCATGACCTCTACAGAGACTTGCACCCGGCGTTCAAGGCCAACGAGATGGAGATCAACGTAAGACACTCCCCCTTTTGGCTCTCTCCACTGTGGTAGCAAAGCGTGTAATCCCAGGGCTTTGGACATGCCTATCATTTATCCTCGCGCTTAATATTTAATTCCCTCAAATTTCAGTTCCCACGGTGACCATGTACTGTATCTCTGTTCTTCTTCCTTCTCCCCTGAGTCGGCAGTATTTATTTCCATGGTTATAAATATGTCTCTGTGTCTTTCAAAGAACTGACATTTTGGAAGGATGAGAAGTGGAACCTTTTCAATTTGGTGTAACTGAAAGTATTCCACTTCTCTTGATGACCCACATCACTTCCCTGGCTTTCCACTTTCCTTCTTTCCTTCCGTCCTTCTCTCCTTCCTTCTTTCTTCTGTCTTTATGTTTATTTCTGTCTTGGTGTGATCTTCCTCTCTCCTTGTCTCTGTTTTATTTCCCTTTCTTTTCCTCTGTTTTTAATGCAGAAACTCCTGGGGCGACTCTGTGAACAGAACAGGATACTGAAGGATCAGGAGGCTGTGGTGCACCGTCTGCGAGCAGACAAGGTAACCCATCCTCTCTGACCTCTGACCCCTAGTGACCTCTGACCTCTCAGCTCAGTAGTTAAAAATACACCTCTGAACACCTTGAATTTGGGGTCTCAAACTCCAGTCCTGGAGGGCTGCAGTCTCTGCTGGTTTTTGTGATTTCCTTTAAATCAGCAGCCAATTTAGACCCTGGAAACAAGGTGTGCTAGCCATTTAGCCAATCGATTAAGCACTAATAAATTAAGCACTTTAAAAAACAGCAGACACAGTGGCAAACACAGGATTTGCCTGCTATAAATACTGCCAACCTCCTCTCCCACCTCACCGCTGATTTGGTTTTGCTGTGCTGTTCTCAGGACAGCCTGGAGGGGGCGCTGGTGGCTACTCATCAGGAGCTGGACCTTTACCGGGGTCAGTCCGCAGTGACTGACAAGCTTCAGCTGAAGAAAGAGACCCTGCAGAACCAGCTTATCAACATCCGGGGAGAGCTCTCTCAGGCATCGAGTGTAAGTCTCGAGGACATGGTGGAGCCATTGTGGTGCCTAGCACATGTCTAACTTAGGGTTGGCAGGGTGAGAGGGTGGGGGTGGCAGTGTAGTACAATGGGCAAGAAGCTGGGAGCCTATCCCAGCGTGCATTGGGCGAGAGGCAGGAATACACCCTGGACAGGCCTACAATCTATCGCAGGGCACACACACCATTCACTCACCATTCACACCTATGGGCAATTTAGAGTCTCCAATTCACCTACCTGCATGTCTTTGGACTGTGGGAGGAAACCGGAGTACCCGGAGGAAACCCACATAGACATGTGGAAAACATGCAAACTCCACACAGAAAGACCCCAAGCCGAGATTTGAACCCAGGACCTTCTTGCTGTGAGGCGACAGTGCTACCCACTGCACCACCGCGTGGCCCATGTTACGCCATCATGCCGGATGAAATTTGAACGTATCCTGCTTTGTGTCTTCAGGCCCTGACCACCACCAGGATGGAGTTTGAGGCGCTGGAGGACGAGGTCAACGCTGTCCACGGTGACCTCTGGGAGCAGCTGAATGCTGGCGGGCAGGTAGTTAGACAGCCCTCCGTTATCAGGACCCCAGACAGGACCCCAGCTCCTGCTGGTATGTCACAGGCTGTGGTCACTGGAGCGTGAACTCCGTCAGTGACGTGACGTGTCATGTGATGTTCATTGGAATATTTAAGGAGGTAAATCAATCGAACCGCAACCGCCATCACCAGAATCAAATAATCGTTACCTGCCTCTGGCCAATGCCGGTTCCGTTCTGATAAATTAATACGTCTTTTACTGTGTTCAAATGGAAAGCGATTTAATCGTTGTTCCATATAATCGAAAGGCCCTCCCATCGAGCGCTGAATTTAGCCGCTCAGGAGAACAGCTCCACATTCACTGTGTTGCGTAACCGCGGGAGAGCACTCCACTTAAAGTCAAAGGTTTTTTTTTTATTAACGATCAATAATTAAAGCGGGTTGCATTATTTATCCGCCATCATTAATGCAACGGCACAGCGTCCCGCTTTTTCGTCGTTGGGCTGGCTTCTGCTGGAGCTCAATAATGCATGAGCCGCGGCGCGCGGTGTTCCTCCACGAAGAACAACGGAGGGGCCCCGCTCTCAATGGGGCTCTTCAGCGGGCCTGAACAATGCCCGCGCACATGGGAGATGTGCTCTAAGAGGCGGGGCTTGTGCGAACAGGGCTAGGGAAGCGGCGCTGCGCGCTGCAGAGCGCGCGGCCGCTCCTCTCTGTTCACGGAGAGACAATGGGAGTCCTTCACCCGTTCTAGTGCTATTCTCCGCCAGTGATTACGCACGGCTTTTTACTGTTCTATTTTAACAGTTCAATTCTGAAACAGAGTGGGCAGTCAAGGAAAATATTATTTGTAGGCATAGCAATGGGTCTGGTAAAAAAAAATCGAACCTCTGTGCGTGCGTTCTGTACGTGAGGGGGAGGGTGCATGTGTGTTCGTAGAGAAATTGTAGAGTTGGTGACTGGACACGACTCAGTACAATTTACTGTTTAGTCCTTTGGAGGATACTTTCAGCTGAAGTGACTTACAAAAAGTGCCATTTATATGGTAATCAAACACCACAAGAGCTACCACAACAGGCCTGAATTACTTTGTTCACCTGGAGCAATCCTTTCAAAAGCTGACAGCATCTTTAATCTTCCTCTTCGCAGAATGAGCTGCTACAGAGACATCTTCACAAGGAGTTCTGGAGGATCCAGGATGTGTTGGAGGGACTGCACAAGAACAACCCATCACGGGGCACGGACACTGCCAAGCACAGAGGTACTGACATAGGGGCAGTACTGACACTATCTGGCCCAGAGATACTGACATAGGGGCAGTACTGACACTATCTGGCACATAGATACTGACATATGGGCAGTACTGATGGTACCAGGCCCAGAGATAGTGACTTAGGAGCAGTACTGACACTACCAGACACAGAAGTACTGACAGCAGGGGCAGTACTGACGCTACCAGGCCCAGAGATACTGACATAGGGGCAGTACTGACATCAGCCAGAGATATTGCACAGAATTTTCAGAGCAGCGTTTGTAAAATAATCCACAGAGATAAGGTTCCTAGACTGTCACTCCAGTAACATTCCCACAGTGTAACAGGGTACTGTGTAACAGGGTGCAGTGTAACAGGATACAGTGTAACAGGATGCAGTGTAACGGGATGCAGTGTAACAGGGTTCAGTGTAACAGGATGCAGTGTAACAGAATCCAGTGTAACGGGGTTCAGTGTAACAGGATGCAGTGTAACAGGGTGCAGTGTAACAGAATCCAGTGTAACGGGGTTCAGTGTAACAGGGTTCAGTGTAACAGGATGCAGTGTAACAGGGTTCAGTGTAACAGGGTTCAGTGTAACAGGATGCAGTGTAACAGGGTTCAGTGTAACAGGGTTCAGTGTAACAGGGTGCAGTGTAACAGGGTGCAGTGTAACAGAATCCAGTGTAACGGGGTTCAGTGTAACAGGGTTCAGTGTAACAGGATGCAGTGTAATGGGGTTCAGTGTAACAGGGTTCAGTGTAACAGGGTTCAGTGTAACAGGGTGCTGTGTAACAGGATGCAGTGTAACGGGGTGCAGTGTAACAGGGTACTGTGTAACAGGATGCAGTGTAACGGGGTGCAGTGTAACAGGGTTCATTGTAATGGGGTTCAGTGTAACGGGGTTCAGTGTAACAGGGTGCTGTGTAACAGGATGCAGTGTAACAGAATCCAGTGTAACGGGGTTCAGTGTAAGGTGCAGTGTATAGAGGTCTGTCCCTGACTGTCCCTCTCTCTGCTCCAGTGACCAGTGGGGCCTCAGGCTCCTTCTGCACAAACAGCCCCGCCAGCCCGCTGAGCTCCGTCAGCCTCACCAGCCCCCTCAGCCCCTTCTCCCCCGTCTCCGGGTCCCAGGCGTCCCCCACCAAACCGGTGGGCCTGGAGGTGAGTGGCCTGCCATGTGACACATCTCTGTTACATTACATTACATTACGTTATGTTATGTTACATTACACTACACTAGATTACACTACATTACATTACACTACATTACGTTACGTTACACTACATTACATCACACTACATGACGTTCCATTACACTACATTACACTACACTGCATTACACTACATTACGTTACATTACATTACACTACATTGCATTACATTACATTACACTACATTATACTACATTACATTACACTACATTATACTACATTACATTACACTACATTGCATTACATTACACTACATTACGTTACGTTACACTACATTACATTACACTACATGACGTTACATTACACTACATTACACTACATTGCATTACATTACACTACATTATGTTACATTACACTACATTATACTACAT
The DNA here is from genome assembly GCF_018555375.3 of Anguilla rostrata. Classification (NCBI taxonomy): domain Eukaryota; kingdom Metazoa; phylum Chordata; class Actinopteri; order Anguilliformes; family Anguillidae; genus Anguilla; species Anguilla rostrata. The sequence goes on along the minus strand of NC_057945.1, from coordinate 37,285,820 downwards.
TACATTACACTACATTACACTTCACTACTTTACAGTAAATTATATTACACTACATTACATTACACTGCCTTACTGGAATTCAGTGGTGGCCTCTCATACACTTTAACATGATCAACACCCTGAACCAGACCTGGGTCAAATACGTATTTGTTTTGGATTCAAAAACGTTTCTGTGCTCAGCTGATCTTGCCTGCTGTAATTGAGCCTGCCAATATGACCAGAAGGCAGTGTTTGCACTTTTTGAGAGCACTTAATTTGTTCCAATACACCAGACAAGATTACTAAGTAGAAAAAGTATTTGAATCCAAAACAAATATGTATCTGACCCAAATAGAAAATGTTTTTTTCCAGAAAATAAATGAGATAAAATAATGTCCCAGACCATTTTGTACTTTGAAAGGAAATTGTATTGGGTGGTAAGTGTGCGATGTTTACGGATGTTTACGGTCTCTGTCCAATCAATGCGTCAGAGGAGTACAGCATCGACCTCACTGATGCCCGAGAACTCTATTCCTAAAAGCCTTCCCATAATCCTCTCTGCTCTCTCTGCCTGGCTTTGCCGCACCTCCTAATATGCTACGCTCTCTCCTGCCTCCTTCCCTCCCTCTTCTCTTTCTCTCTCTCCTCTATCTTTCTCTCTGTCACTCTTCTCTTCTCAATCTCTCCCTCTCTCTCTGTTTTCTCCCTCTCGCTCTCTTTCTCTCCGTCGCTGTAGGACGTTGGGCCCCCGCGGCCCCCTCTCCCTAAATCCTACCTCCCCCTGGAAACGTGCCCCCCCATGCCCCCGTCAGTGCCCCCCCTGCCCTATGAGAGCAGTGCCTGGCTGCACGGCGTAGGCCTGCCGTCAGGCAGCTCGGAGGACGGCTACGGCAACGCCGGGGAGTCTCGCCGCCGACAGGTACCTACGCGGGGGCGGACCCGGAGAGCCCCCACCTGTCCTCCACGCGCCAGGAGCCGCAGTCACACCCACCCCCCTTTCATAACCACAGGCCCCTCCCATCCCCCCCCCACCCCACCCACACATCATCCTCCATCCTACACCTACATCCGCCCCCCCCGCCCGCCCGCCCACACATCATCCTCCATCCTACACCTACACCTACATCCGCCCCCCCCCCCCCCCGCGGCCTGCTGTTTACATTCCTGCTTCAGCACCTCCCTCCTCTTCCTCCTGCTGCTGCTCTTCATCCTCCATCTCTGTGTTCCCTCTCCAAGCGCAGGGTCTGTAGTTATCAGGCTGTATGAGCTCAGCCCAGTAACCACAGCTGTTTGTGAACAATGAATCCAGGAGTGCTCTGTGTTTGGTGAATTTTAACAGAAATTCATTCAGGCGTTGAACCAGGCTAACCGTTACTATATTTGTCTATATTTTTTTAGAATTCATCCATTGCGATTGGTACCTTACACAAAATACAAAACTATTTGGGTGAAATTATAGCATAGTGTCTGAGTATAAACAGCGCAAACTATTTTTCTCCCCTTTGGATGATGCACATGGTGTGTCAGGGAGCCTCTTTTCGATAGCCTGGAGCTCTCCGTGTTCTTTTCTCTGTGCCATCGATCAAAGTCTCACACACAGACTGCGTCCTGCTTTGTCCTTCCAGCACAAGTACAGTTTCCGCTCGGAGTCTTCGACGGGGGAGAAGACCAACAGCGGCGACCGCCTGGAGTCGGACCAAGAGCGCCAAACCAACACAAACAAAGGTAGCGAACAGAGCGGACGTCTACCGTTGTGTCGGGCAAAGCCATTTCAAAGGCCCAGTACTGGTGGGCCCATTGCTTCGAACAAAGCGCACAGCCCATGTTCCCATAGACTATCTTACGTGGACATTGGTTTGTAGGTTGTAATCTGATTCGTTGCACTCTGTCTTTCTGTCTATGAACAGTCGGCGTCGTCCCCCCCCGGACTAAGTCCCCCACGGAAGACACCTTCGATGGGGTACCCCGCAGGAATGGCAAGGTCCCCAATGGACACATCACCAGGGTGTGTAACTAACGCAGCGACACAGCTAAGGTTTATCCAGAAACACTCTCACACTCACTCGGACATCACCAGGGTGTGTAACTAACGAAGCGACACAGCTAAGGTTCATCCAGAAAGACTCTCACACTCACTCGGACATCACCAGGGTGTGTAACTAACTCAGCGACACAGCTAAGGTTCATCCAGAAACACTCTCACACTCACTCAGACATCACCAGGGTGTGTAACTAATGCAGCAACACAGCTAAGGTTTATCCAGAAACACTCTCACACTCACTCGGACATCACCAGGGTGTGTAACTAATGCAGCAACACAGCTAAGGTTTATCCAGAAACACTCTCACACTCACTCAGACATCACCAGGGTGTGTAACTAACGCAGCAACACAGCTAAGGTTTATCCAGAAACACTCTCACACTCACTCAGACATCACCAGGGTGTGTAACTAACGCAGCGACACAGCTAAGGTTTATCCAGAAACACTCTCACACTCACTCAGACATCCACTACAGTGAAGCATTCTTAATTAGTCCTTCACCTCCGCACAGACAATATTAGATAACACTGTCTGAGCCTATGGCACATCCTAAGAGAAGGGGTTGCCACAGTCTTGGTGCTATACACTCAAGATCAGGTTTTAAATGTTTATTTGAAGATGTAAAATGGAGATATGTGCTCTAAATCAGTAATATGAAGTGTTGAGCCTTTTTTAAAAATATTTAGTTTGCACTGCCAAAATGTACCTATACACATTGATTAGGGCATTGGTAGCCAACCCTATTCCTGGAAATCTACCATCCTGTAGGCTTTCACTCCAACCCTAACAAAGCCACACCTCCTTCAACAGCTAGAGATCCTGTTCAGTTGTTAATTACTAGAATCAGGTGTGTCAAATTAGGGTTGGAGTGAAAACCTACAGGATGGTATATCTTCAGGAACAGGGTTGGTTACCACTGGATTAGGGTGGTGGCTGCGAAGCACAGTGAGGAAGAGGAAGGGGGGGCGGGGTGATGGAACCGGTGAGGTAAGAGGCGGGTGTGTTTCCGTGTGTCCCAGGAGCGGCCGAAGAGCGCGGTGTTCCCCGCGGAGGTGAAGTCCAAAATGAGCGTGGAGGAGCAGAACGAGAGGATCAGGAGGAACCAGAGCAGCTCCATGCGGGACAAGAGGCGGAGCCTAAACCTCTCCAACTCCGACAGCTTCAAGAGCACGACGAACTACAGAGTGGTGCGTGGCGCACGCGTGCGTGCCCGGTCCTGCGTCGGGCCGCAGCGTCCGCCACTAGCGCTAACGCTTACGGGCGATTGGCCGCAGCCCGAGCCCTGGCCCTTTCTGATTGGCCCCTTCTTCTCCGCTCAGGTTCGGCGGAGGCTGACGGCGCACGAGGTCGACATCAAAGACCTGGAGGCGGCGGTGCGGGGGGAGGGGGTGGAGTCGCCGCGGGAAGAGATCGCGCGGCTGAGGCGGCTACAGGGCGATCCCGACAACTACAGCGCGGACATCAGTAAAGAGGTGTGTGACCGTCGCATGATGCCTGCATGGCTGACATTACATTGCATTACGTTTATTTGGCAGACGATTTTATCGAAAGCGACGTACAAAAGTGCACAGCAAAGGTTATTGGAACAACTACAAAACGCAGGTCCGATAAGGTACAATACTCATTTTGTAACAGTTATTTCTGGCCAAGAACACAAAATCCAGTTCACACAGTGAACATTACTCTGACCTAACATATGCTAAGTCAAACTAGGGGGAAGTACAAGCTACAACATCAGGACGATGATACAAAGTACAATAAGTGCTGGAATGGAGGTACATGTAACAAGAGTGGCCCTAAGCACTGTGGGTAGCTCCTGTTAGAGCTCTCTGGAATTCAGTCAGGTGATACTGCTATTATTGATAACAAAAATAAATCTAACATTTTTCTGTTATCCTGGCCAAGGTGATTATCATGAAACCTGCAGACAGTTTCTTAAAACACGTTGTACGATGCCATAATTATCGTTTGATAAGGGACTCAAATTAGAGGTTGAAATGTGTATTTTAGCTGTGGGTTGCTCAGCCCACATCAAATGAAATTCCCCTGATATGGTGGACTGACAGTGACCCCTGATAAAAAGCATTCGGGTCAGTTTTATTTTATCCTAGAACGAGCGTACGCATCTTCCGTCTCCTGACCTCAGTCTTTCTCTCGATCCGCAGCTGTCGGGACCCGACATGGTCACGATCCCTGAGCGCTATTTGGACATAGAGCCCAGCGTCCCCCTCAGCCCCGAGGAACAGCGCGAGAAAGAGAAGAAGGTGGAGAGGATCAAGACGCTCATCGCCAAATCAAAGTATGGCCTGCACTGACCCCCCTACCCCTTACCCCCCTCCAGAGTGAAGCAAAACCGTATCAACTAATGACAAAGCTAAAGTAGGCCAGGGCTGCTAGGAGAAAAGCAAGGATACTCACAGGCTATGTCTGTATATTAGTTATACTGACTGTATATACTGAGATGGAAGCCCTATGAGTGACAGTTGACCACATTGGACAGGGTGGCCTAGGCAGCCATTTTGAATAGTCACTTTCCAATATGGCCGCCATGGCTTTTGCGCACAGTTGAACAGAGCAGGAGCGGGTGGCACTCCGTGCCGTAGGTTCCCGTGGCTCAAACGCTTCCCCCCTCCGGCTCTTTCCCAGCTTGCAGAACGCGGTTCCACTGCTGGACGGCCATTTTGAATAGTCTTTTCCCAATATGGCCGCCATAGCTTTTGCGCACAGTGAATAGAGCAGGGGTAGGTGGTTCCCGTGGCTGAAACGCTTCCTCCTCTGGCTCTTCCCCAGCATGCAGAACGCGGTCCCGCTCCTGGACGGGCCCGTGGACCGGCACGCCGACCACGAGCAGAAGCTGCAGCTGGAGGAGAAGCGGATCGAGATCTCCTGCGCCCTGGCGGCCGAGGCGTCCCGCCGCAGCCGGCTCCTGTCCGGTGAGGAAGCCTGCCGCGCCCCCGACGCCGCGCCCTCCTCCCCGCCGGACTGCGCCGACGAGGCTCCGCCGCCAGGGGCGCACCCGACCCCCCCCCAGTCCCCCCCCCTTCACCCCCACACCTCATAGCGGGGGCCGCGGTCTCCCGCATGCTCTACAGAGGCGACTCCGACGGGCTCTCACTGAAGGCTTTTAATCCGAGCGATGCGAAATGATCGGCCTCAGCCAGCGCTGCACCAAACAGCGTTTATCCGCGATCCCTTTCCGAAAATTCTGAATGTTTCGTCTCATGTTATAAGTCAATCCCAGTGCCCCTGAAGCCTAACTACGTGATTATTATTTCCTGGAAACCAGAACACACTTCCAAAATATTTTTCCACGCTTTGCAAATCACTGAGAAACAAAAAACGCATTCAGCGCACCTTAATTTCTACAGGTGTAGATAGAGGTCATACAGAGGTCACAGATGCAAGGTGAGGGAATGTGCTGAAACGTTTCCTACCTGCACATGTTCATTAATGGACTAAATGGACTGCTTTTATCCAAAGCGCTTTACAATTGATGCCTCTCATTCGCCAGAGCAGTTAGGGGTTAGGTGTCTTGCTCAAGGACACTTCGACACACCCAGGCCGGGGTTTGAACCAGCAACCCTCCGACTGCCAGACAATCGCTCTTACCTCCTGAGCTATGTCACCCCATTAATTAATAATACTTCTTTTGGGAGGCACTCGCATAGATTTATAACACGAGCGAATGGATTCAGAGTACTTTCTCAACAGAGGAAATTTTGGAAATGTTTGCCCCCTTTTGATCACGCGACCCCAGGCTGACCCCCGGGTCCAGTAAAGATTCATTTAGAGTTCGGAGTGCAGCCCACTTCCTGAAGTGTCCCACTTTTTCCATCCAAAATTCACTTTGTGAAACTTAAACTAAAGTATAATAAAGTGGGAGACTTCAGAGGCACAGACTAGTTCAAAACGGAATGCCTTCAAAGTGAGCGGAAGAGAAAAAATTTTGTAAATAAATTTGCTCTGGGTCTCCTTTGCTTTGCAGCATTGAACATTTCAGGCAGTTTATTACTTTACCAAAGAGGCTTGGAAAGCCCTCATAAGAAGCTTTAGCTGTGTATCACGGCTCAGTGAAACACCGCACCCTGTTTTCCATTCCACGTCACTCATTTAATTAACTCTGTAATCATACATTTTATTATATTAGGTGGATAAGGCCATCAGCCAAGTAAATAAGGATTTAAGTAAATTTAAGGATACGATATGGTACTATTACTGAAATAGCTTCATGTGAACGTAGGGATTCTGATTGTTAAGGCACTGTTAATTTCCTGTCCTCCCTGTTATTTTATATTAAATTCCACTCCTCCAGTAAAATAATTTTTTTTTTTAAACACAGCACGTGGCTCCCCCTGCTGGTCTCATACCGTCACTGTGCCTCAGCTGCGTGAACTACAGTACAGTGTCTTTTTTTCTTTCTTTTCCGGTTTGCACCTATTTTTGTTTTTTCACCTCATTCCATTCCATTTCAGCTCAGTGCGCCCCCAGCTCCACAGCCTCGCCCACCAGCCTGGCCCCCACCCCCTCTGCTGACCACGACTCCCCCCAGTTCATGAAGGTGTGAGTCTGCGCAGGTGAGTCCCGTGTAGCTCCTCCCTCTCAATAACTTTAGCTCCGCCCATCCAACAGTTCCTCACTCCCTGTTCAGGGCCTGATTTACTTTAGCATGTGCTAAACCAGTAACCTGACCAATGATTGGTCATGGTATTTGTTTTGCACCAATCGTTGGTTGTGTTACCAGTTTTGCATGCTAAAAGGTTTTGCAGATGCTGAAGGTCATAATAAATCAAGATCTGAAGTCCAAGCAAAATGTCTATAATGTTGCTGTGTTGTCATTCTTGCGGTTTTCAAAACTGCTTTTGTACATTGTTTGTTCGGTTTTGATTTTTGTTGTGCTGTGTGGTTAAAAAATGGAACTGCTAGGAGTCACATGGGTATTATAAACGTTTAGGGCCACAGATTTACTGCACACACCAATGAATTACACGTAACTTTTAAGAGGAGTGAAGTTTTTACAACTTTGTAATTTTTTTTTTATTATGACAATCATTTTCAATGCCTCAGCTCTTTATTTAACGCTAGCGCCTTGCTGCTACGGCTCCCTTGACTCCCACAATCGTTTCTCAGCCTTTCAAGCGTACTAGATACACCCAGCAGGGCCCACACGATACAGTATGTACAGCATGTCTTAGTGTGAGTAACCAAGGGTCCCCCCATTATGTATTCTTACATGTCCTTTACCACATGGGTGAGCTATTGCCTTAAAGCCAAGACACACACAAGTATTTGACTACTAAAATTACCTAATTAGTTATCTGTAGAAATACTGTTAGGTTGGATATTTCTGCTTCTGTTGTATTGCATTACCTAGACTGTTTACTCAAAGCATTGACATATTTACTTCTGCTATGGGGCGACATAGCTCAGGAGGTGAGAGCGGTTGTCTGGCAGTCGGAGGGTTGCCGGTTCGATCCCCCGCCCTGGGCATGTCGAAGTGTCCCTGAGCAAGACACCTAACCCCTAGTTGCTCCCAACGAGCTGATTGGTACATAGCATGCCAGCATTTCACTGTTGGTGTGTGTGTGTGTGTGAATGTGAATGGGTGAATGAGAGGCATCAGTTGTAAAGTGCTGTATAAATGCAGTCCATTTACCATTTTTCTCTCTCTCTCACTCTCCAGCGTTTCAGGGTTTGGTTGCAGTGCAGCTCAATGGGATGCCATTCTGAGAGCTTACAGAAGTAACAACACGAGAGACAGATATTGTTTTCTTTCCCCAAAGAGTATATTTTTTCAATCTGTTATTGTATGACTGAAAGAAAGATAATATAAACATGTTTGGAGGTTATTTTGGCTGTACTTACAATACGACTTCATCACAACCAACAAGGTGCTGAGGATTCGAGAGTTCCAGTCTCCCACCAGCAGAGGGCGCTATTTCATCCTCCCAGCTCCTTGTGACCACACTGGCCCAACTTTATCGCTCCCTGCTTTGACAGTCAAGGCCTTTTTTTCCCCTTCAGTCAAGGCCTTTCATAGATGCCCAGCCATCGGGAAGAGATAACACAAACTTGTCCTTTTGGTATGAAGCGGTCGCAAGATTTCTAATGCTTAAAACTAGCCAATGGAGGATCTGTTTACAGCAGCCTGCCCGTTGTCCCGGTCACTGCGGCCGTGGTACGGGATCCCAGCTCAGGGGTGGAATTTGTGGAAGTCGGGTCAGAAAAAAGCTCCTGGCATCACACACGAACATGGATTCTGGGGAAGAATCTAGAAAGGCCTGTGGGCGGGGCTGACGTTGTACTAGCACCTGGAAGATGGACGATGCAAGCTGACCGAGGGTCTGGGGACGTGCGGACGTTTGTGGACGAGGCGAGACGGGAACCGGCTGGCGGTCTGAGCTGACAGTTGACGTGTTTTCGAAAGGACAGGACGGACAACGGTTGAGCGTCTCGGAAGCGAACGCGTGTTTTCTTGTGGCAGGTTCTTTTGTTTCAAACCCAATAAACCGGATCAAACCGGATTAAACCGGAGTCCTGGAATGGGCGGGAAAATGGCCTCCCGGGCACCTGGCTTTTGACCCACCATCAGAGTCGGGCAAAGGGTACCCCGAAATTTCCAGGTACCCTCTTTGTGCTCAAACTCGCTGTGTTCTCCAGGAGTCCTGTGACCTGGAGACACGTTGTCCTCAGTTTCCCCACTGCAGGGCTTGCTGTGACCCCTCCTCCTCTTCCCCTGTTCTCACGGTCCACGCCCCCTCCCGCTACTGACTGCACTTACAGACTCTGAGCAAATCATAGCTGTCGACAGTTACACGTGTGTCTAACTTAATCGTTACCTTAAAACTGTTGTAACTTTTCACAGTGTTTATTTTATTTTTTTTCCCCTGCTAGGACTTTTCCTTCAATGGTACCTATTACTCATTTGTGTGTGGGGGAAAAAAAAATTCAGAAATATTTAGAAACTGAAATGAAGGGGTTTAAAAAAAGAAGAAAAGAAGTGACCTTAGAATTGTGAGTCTGCTAGTGAAGGCGCCTGTCTCAGCGTGGGTCCAGCGGCTTGCGTCACGGTCAGGTGACCAACACTCATCTCAGTGCTCTGTGTGATTATCCACATACCCTGTGCAAACTTTATAACCTTACCATTCAGGGGTTTGTTTCCTTTTGCTGGGGGCAGTGGGGTTTGGTGGCACGTTTACTTTGCACACGTTTGATAATGATGCACTACTACAGTTCAGATTACCCGGCAAGACTTCGCCTCTTGCCAGTTTTTAGATTGTTCCTGTCGATAAAAATGTATAATTTTATAAACGCGCCATGCTATTTTTTTTTTTTTTTTACATTATCAGCACGCCAGCTGACGTCATTGCATCCCATGACGCTCTGTCACACATATCAGACCAAAATCATGCAAGCTTTCCACTGTTCACCAAAACAAAAGCCATGCCCTTTTTGACAGTTTCACCTCATATCCATATCATGTCTTCAAAGCATTTTTGGTTTTTTAAATATGCATTTGTAGCTTAAGTATACATTTCAATTATACAATGCAATCTCACACCAATACAGTCTGCCATACATTACCTTGTGGAGAGATAAAGAGAATGGCTCAAGATGCTCTGAAGACAGGCCGCATTCCAGACAAGCACATTCCTCTCATTCATTTATAAGTACACCTTAACCTTTCTCCACAATGAAGGATGGAGAACACGTAGTAGCTGAATCTGAACCTCTTCACTTCAGCAACTTCCTGTCTGCTCACGTTTTTGGTTCATCTCCATGTTTGAATTATCTTTGCTTTGTTTTCAATAAGGAAAATCAGCACACTAGTGCTCCAGAATAGCTTTACAGCTTCAGACTGTATCTTCAGTTCAGCCATGCTTGTTCTCTGGAGAAAATCTTAATCTCTCTCTCTCTCTTTCTCTCTGTCTCTCTCTCATAATATGCTAGCACACAGAGAACGCATTTTGTGTTTCTGTATGTGAAAATGTTATCCTCAAGCTAAAATGCAAGTGTATTTAAGGGCAAGCAAGCAAGAAATCAACACATACATAATAAGAATAATAAATACAATGGAAATAATATACTCAAAGCAGTTTAAAGACCCCTGCATTGCAAAAGGAAGGTTTGGAGCAAAAGTTATATTTTTTATTGTTTTTGTGAAAGGATGAATAAGTTTAACCCAATACAGTAATTATTTTTTTTCAGGGAGGCATGGGTATTCTACCGAAAATTATCAGTTGATTCCTAAATGTGTGACTTATGTTCTGCATTCTCACTGGGCTCATTAAAAGTTGAGGCGTAAATGTTGTTAATTTATGACTATAAAGGTCTGGTTGGATGAAGATGATAATTCTGAGACATTGTTGGAGAAACATATGGAGAAATGCAAAAACAAACAAATGTCTTGGATTAACATACGGTTAAATGTAGCATATAATGCTGTGGGGCTGAATCTTGAGTTGAACTAATTGGTTGGTGTAAATATTTCTGTTGTAAACGATATCATAACATTACATTTTAAGTGTTACAACTTGGGGAAGGGGGAGGGGGGGCACATAAACTGCTTGAACTATGCAAAATGAAATTAATACACAAAATTAATATGCTTGCATTAGGAATCTTTTGTCCATGCAATAAAGCGAATGTATACAAATAATTCCTGTCTTTTTGTTTAGACGCTTTTAGGAGAACTCAGCAGTATTTTGTAATGCAATGATGGCTCACTCAGACTTATTGTTGTTACTGTCGTTATTGTTATTAGTAAAACAGTATATCAAATAAACACTGCCAAAAAATATTAATATTCAAAATGAACATGGTCATACGATCCTGGGAGGCGTTGGAGCAGGTTATGTTTTTCAAATTTCTTCTAAATTTTCAGCGTTATTAAGTGAACTGAGAGGACTAATCACACCGTGCGATGGTCAGCTGGATCACGTTTTCTGATAGATTCAGCTTTTCAGCCGGGTGGTTTCTGTCACATTTTCTAGAGCTAACACATTTGCCAAAAAATAAACAATTAAAAAATAATATAATAAAATCCATGTATAAGGATTAACCCCAATAATTTATTTAATGCTTGTGGAGGAAACAAGCTAAAGAGCACTAGGCTCCAGTGATATCTCTGCTTTCTGGCACCAGCAGAGGGTATGAACCTGACCTGGAAGCAGAAAAATCACATGGTTTTATATCCCACAATGACACACATCAGTATGAACATCCGGTACAAATTATGGACGAGAGCCTTGCGATTTACTGTAAACGTGAAGAGGCTGATTACCGAGAACGCTGTGATTGGTCCTCCATGATAGAAATGACCAAATTACGGATGATCAGACATGGATACTGCAACCCAGGGGCAGCTGAGCGACTGTCTGGCCTTTTTTTAAGAACGAGAAAAGGGCGTGTACCACACCGTGGTCCTCTCTTTGTAGAGCTCACGGCCCAGAGAGCTACAACTGTCAGAGCTGTCCAATCCTACAGAGATAAATAGAGCTTACGTCTGGAATACGAGGTGTTCTGTGCAGTTTCAATACTAGCTTGTTTCACAGGGAATAATTCAAAACTAATAAACTCTATTTGGAGAAATTATGCGGATGCCTGTTTTTTTTTTTTAATGGTTCTCGCCATATTATATTTAAATGGTTGTTTTTTACTTTGGAGCACTTTGGATTATTTTTTAAATAATGTTTGTCACCCTAATCATTTATAAATAATATTGACACCTGCAGTGTTACAAGTCCTAAGCTTGGTGTTTTCTGGGTTTTATAAAGGTAAGTCATAATTATTTAATGTTGGATTGTTGCCAACAAGGGTGATGAAGACACACTTTATTCAGTTCATTGTGTAATACGAGTGACAAGGGGGCATAACCAACCAGAAGTGTCTCTCTTGGCACACTAGAGGGCGCTGCGATTAAGCATAACTGCAAGTCTGTCAACACATTCCAACAGCTACAGAGCATGACTTGCATTAGATTTAAATTTCAGGCATTTAACAGATGCTTGCACAGCTTATATTGGTTTTACATACAACCCATTATTTAGATGGACATTCACTGAAGAGATTCAGGATACGTGCGTTGCTCAAGGCAACAGTGATGTTGCCGGGGAGTTGAACCTGCAACCTTGCCATTGCTAATCCAGGGGCCTCATTTATTAAATGGTCTTATGGTCAAATTGTTTCTTAAATAGTGGCTTACACAGATGACCATGACTATGTTTTTATTTATAAAATCCCACTTTTGCTTGTTTTAGCACTAAAATTTTTTGTGAATTACTTTTAGACCAAAAACTTAGGAGTCCTAAAGTTAGGACTGACACACCCATTATTTTAAAGAGTGTCTTCTAAATCGGCAAGTTAGGAGCTACTTTTCGCCTTAAGGTGATTAAGATGAACACAGCTCCTTGTGCCACACTGGTTTAGTCAGTGTTCTTATTTTACAGAGGCCACGCAAATCATATCCTCACCTGCAGAGGGCACCACCCCAAAAGCCATTGACAGGTCATTGCATTCCAAGTCAATTGCGGCCACACACACACACACAGGCAGATGTCCATGATCTCCTCATAGGGAACATTTCGAAGAGTCAGATGCACAAAGCCAATGTAATTTATGCCCTCACAGCCACTGTGGCACCATTTGACCTTTGGACATCTCGACCTTTACCCTGAAGATCGTTTAATCAATCAATGTAATTGCATGTTGCATAGCACCCCACACAATGTCATTATTTCTGAAGGTTGTGTAACGTGCAAAACAAAGAAACCATTCATCAGTTTTCCAGAATAATTATTCAGTTTAAAAATGTATTTCTGTCTCAGACTTCCTGTGTTTTCCTGTTTCACATACACATAAGTTTCTTTATCAGGCAAACTTAATAATGAAAAAAGTAATAGAGAATTTAGCGGCTCAATTCCAAGTTAATTTAAGGAGCTTTTGATTGGGAGGGTCCTGTTAAACATTAGCATAAGCATTAGTATATGATTACTATACTGACTACACTCTGATAGGCCAGCTATGAGATATTATTTGGCATTAAAATAAAGAATTATGTTTTATTTAATGTTTTATGCTTTAAAACAGTAATAACTCCATATTCACATTTCTTTCAGCTTCACTGTGCCCCTGATTATGGAGATAATCTGTTTTTAATGATTCCTGCGTAGGCAGTGGCACATCTTCCCTTCCGGAATCAATCTTTTGATTGCCGAATGATGTCACAAAGCTTCAAGGCACTTCCTGCCGGGTTTGGCCTTCCGAAGGCAGCCCACGTTCCGTTCCGTCTCAGCCCCGCCCCTCTGTACCGAAGCCCCTGCGGCCTGGTTAATGATCGCTGGGGCGAACAGTGACTGGAGGATCGAAGGTCAGGGAGCAGGAGGAGGAACCCGCAGGGTGCTGGGGCCGGTGGGACGCAGAGGAGCCCGAAGACAACCATGGTCACAATCACAGAGTTTCAGAGTGAGTGCCTCCTGTTAACTAACATACGGTCCGGCTAACATCGCCAGACCCTCAGGCAAAGGGTTTAGATCGATTACGTGATGCTTTACTTCATCAGTATTATGTTGTCATTATTTCTTATATATTGTATGGTACTAAACTGTACGATTCCTGTATAATTTATTGAATATTATAGTTAAACAAACGTACGTCAGTGTTGGTTTGCCTAAATCTGCACAGCTTAACTGGGATATGCTGTTGAATTGCGGATAGCTGTTGAATAGAGCAGTGTTGTTTTTTTCGAAACAGGCACAAACGCCTACACACTGCTGAGGTTGGCTGGAACCTTTGGATGTTGTTTGTAGGTTGGTCTTGCAGTGTTTGTGAATGAACAGGCAGGTCAAAAAAACAACATGGACCATAATGTTTCAAGTTTGAGCAGGCCTAGTTATGGGAATGTTTCTCTGGTGTCACAGACAAAATAGTTTTGGAGGTGGAGTGGGGGGGGTACACCAAAAAAAAATGTATATGTACATGGTATTGAATATACAGCATGTTTAATTTGTGGGGGACACAGGTGAGAGAGTAAGGAACCCTCAGCCCCCTCCCACCCCTGCCCCCTACCACCAGGACTGTGTTTGATTCTGTGCTTTCTTTCTCTTTCTTCCCCTGCGTTCTCAGAGATAGGGGTCGGCCTCTCAGGGTTTGGCCTGTTCTTCTTGCTGTTCGGGGTTCTTCTGTACTTTGACTCCGTCTTGTTGGCGTTTGGAAACGTAAGTCCTCTTATCAGACACCGACTCAAAGCACGCCATTCGACGCTCGGTAATGTTGGGTTGATGAGATCACAAACGGAATAACTTTCTGCGGGGTCCCAGGCAGGGGGGTGATGGGTAAGGAGTGGGTCTTGTACAGTGTTGGGGAAAATACTCTGAAAGCATAGCTGTACAAACTACCAATTATTTCACCCTGAAAGTACATGATGTATCATTAGAAGTACATGACACTCATTGCAGGACTGACAGCTACAAAGAATTCATTGTACAGTAAGCCCTTAAACTTTAATGAAAAAAAATCTTGTGACCTTACATGGCTTTATAAAAATATTTTATTGATTCTTGGGAGTGGGTGTCGCCAGTCCCAGAGGAATTAAACATACCAGTCTGATGAGACTTCAGGCTTTCCAGAATAAGAGTCTGATTTTTAGAAAGATTAGTCATAAATGTGTTCAATATTGTGACTACATTATTAGTGTACTGACCAATTTCCTGCACAGAATTTTCTTTTTATTTCTAGTTCTGCTATACAAATGTAAAAAACAGTGTGTTAAAAAAAAAAAAAAACATTCTAGCACCCTAAACCTTCTTCTGTTACAATTTTATCCAGCCTTTTTTGCCATTAGGTCAGAAATAAAACCCAAAGGAGCCAAAAAATAAAAATAAAAAAAACATTGGGGGAAATAGACCAGATTTCTTCCAGACAGTAATTGGCTCCTTTCGCTTGGGAGTCTGGCCTTGAGGGTCACACTGGGCCTGTAGGCTCTTAGTAAGGAGTTTTAAACTGCGGAGGTCACAGCCAGGCCCACTGTCTACAATCACAGGGCATCCTTCAGTAAAAAAAAAAAAAAGAACACACTGTGCTGTCAGGCCTAAACCTCAGAAGGGGAATTTGCTTTTATTATCAATCAATCAATCAATCAATCAATCAATTTTTATTTGTACAGCGCTTTTAACAAAGGAGCTTTGTCACAAAGCAGTTTTACAGAGAACTGGCCCCCGAAGAGTAAGCCTAAAGGGCAACAGCGACAAGGAAAAACTCCCTGACTGATAGCAGGAAGAAACCTTGAGCAGAACCGGTGTGTTGTATCTCTCGGTGTATTGAGAGACGACGCGCTCGCTACGCATCAGAAATCTGGAGCCACTGAAGCGTGCCGAAGTCGTGCCAGTGCCCCAGACCTGAGCGGTCCTCGTTAACCTGCTTCAGAACGTCAGTCTGATGACCTCACCGCTTGGGCTCTCTGGAGAGAATTTGCTGCTGGCTGAACAGCTGCTCAAAACTTTTTTTTTTTCTTTCAGGACCGTAGGCATTGGTACTTGGAAATAACTATCCCTGACGTGTTTTGTGTTTTTTTATTTTCTCATGTACCAATAGCGACACATCGTCCAACCTCCAAAAAAAACAGCTATTTAGGAAGCTAGTGTTAAATTCACGCATTATTATTTGGAGCAATTATGTGTAGACGTATCTTCTGTGGCAGTGGTAACCAACCCTGTTCTTGGAGATCTACTTTCCTGCAGGTTTTCGCTCCAACCCTACCAAAGCGCACGTTCAACGGCAAGAGATCAGCTAATTAGTCAGGTGTCAGGCATGCCGAAATAGGTTTGAAATCCTGTTCCTACGGTACAGCCCCCTAAGGAATATGTTCATACTCCCTGAAGTTGTAGAAAGCTGTCAGCGTTGGCAGATTTGAAAACGGTGAACCTGTCCGAAGCCATTTTCCCTCATACAATAACAGAAACAAAGTAGCCCAGTTGGGTGGGAATCTGTCCAATCTGGCAGAACTGAATGCTATGATATGTAGCATGCACAGGTAAAGGGGATACTGTAGGTAAAGGTGTCTATCCTGTCTCTCTGAACCCAACCTGTTTCTCTCTCCCTCAGGTGTTGTTCCTGACCGGCCTGGCTTTCGTCATCGGCCTTCAGAGGACGGCCACGTTCTTCTTTCAGAGGCAGAAGCTCAGAGGCTCCTCCTTCTTCCTGGGGGGCGTGGCCCTGGTGCTGATGCGCTGGCCCGTGGTTGGCATGGTGATGGAGACCTATGGTTTCGTCCTGCTGTTCAGGTGAGCTGGGGTGGGGGATCAACAGTTTGCTTTGTCGGTGAAACGGCACTCTCTGAACTGAACTGATGAACAGGTGGCTGCCAAATCCAGGTCCGGAAAGTCAAATTTCTCCCCAGTATTTTATTCCAATTATCTGGATTTGCTAATTAGCACAGTTCTTCAGCCAGGAAGGTAAAATTAATAAGTGAGATCAGCTGGCTGAGTTCATGGGTGGAAGAAACACACGGCAGGACTTTTACCTTCTGACCCCTGGACTTTCCACCTTTGCTGAAGAATATCTGTTGCTTGGATAAGCAGATACTGCTACCACATATATTTATGAGTATTCATCCTTGTTCCAGACTTTGGAGCTTTACATTGCTCTAAATCACTTTCCCCCGGGCACTCTGCTTTCCTCCCACAGTCCAAAGACATGCAGGTTAGGCTAACTGGAATCTCTAAATTGTCCATAGGTTTGAGCATGTGAGTGAATGGCGTGTGTGCCCTGCGATAGATTGGCGACCTGTCCAGGGTGTATTCCTGCCTCGCGCCCCATTGCATGCTGGGATAGGTTCCAGCACCTCCCGCGACCCTGACCAAGAAATAAGCGGGTATAGATCATGGATGGATGGATGGCTTGCAATCACTCAGCAGATGGTCTTACACAGATTGACTAACTAAACATAGGAAACATCAGTGTTAGTCTCAGGAATACAAAATCGGCAAGAAGCATTCGCACGGACACCAAGCAGCAATTCCACGGTCTGGGGGTTTTGGATGACTTGTTGAACGTCTTTCTTTTTCCTTTTTTTCCTCTTTAAATCTGTCACAATAGATGTCTGCACCTCTCTTTTATTTAACTACCTGCCATGAAAATGTCAAAAATAATTGACTTTATATGTGAAGTCACTGCATCCGTTCTGTTCACAGTTCATGATGCAATTTCCACTTGTCTTTCCAGATCATTTTTTCCAGTGGCCTTTCAATTTCTTGGCTCATTAGTGAACATCCCATTTCTCAGTACGGTAAGATACTGTTGCTGCTATTGTTCCTGTCATTATTGCAGTCAAAATTAATTCACAGAAAGATACAGGACTGAAGATATTCTCAAAACATGATAACAGTTGTCAAAAATTTGAGTTAATTTGGTACATTTTCATAAAATTATAATGGCCATATGCTTTTCAGATGAAATCAGCACAGACTGGAAATTTAAAACATAAGTCAATAAATAAATAAATAAATAAATAAATAAATAAATAAATAAATATGTTTAGTTTTTCAGTTTTTAGTTTGTTTGTGTAATCTTAATAAATACAAACAGAAACAAGATAAACAGGTAAAATAAAAAATGTATATACACAGATGATGAACTCCTGGAGGGCTTATAGACTGACCACCTAAGACAAATGTAAAACACTTTTTAGAAAAAGTATTGTGCAGAAATAAACAACAAAAAATAAAATTAAAAACAAAAACTCTCTTAAATAAATGAACAATAAATATACAAACAAGCAATTCCCTTGTTGTTGTTCCAGTGGTATTTAAGCGTTCTCAGATAAAATTTTCCTCCTGTATGTAGTTTTTGAATCAGCCTTTTTTTTCTTTTATTTTTCCCAGAGTTCAAATGAAGAGAAATGACCCCCCCCTCCACCCCTTCCCCCCTTTCTTTCCCCCAAAGATACTCAGCAAGCTGTCTGGAAGCAGCTCCTCCATGGTCTGAGGGGAACTGCTGGCGGACAGAGAAAAGCAGACAGCAGAGTGTTCTGGAGGGGAGTTCCGGTTTGGACCGGTTTTACCTGGTTCTGCCTGGTTCTACTTCCACTGACGGAGATGAGACGAGACCAAAGAACGCCGTCCCGCCGCCGCTTAGAGATGAAGTTCCAGGACTGACTTCAGCCCCGTCAAACACTCCTGTCTCATTTCCACTGCAAATCTACCCACGTCCGTCCCATTCAGTATACGGCAAACATGACAGACTATTAATATTATTATTATTATTATTATTATTATTATTATTATATTAATTTGCTATGTCAGTGCAATAGCCTGCTCTCAGATGACTAACAGATCAATGACTGAAAGAACTGGGACTAAAAAAAAAAAAGTAATTGAGGTCAGAGATTAAAGTTTTTTTTTCTGACAAATTGTGCCGATTGAAATGACAATGAAATGCTGAGATTTAAATTATTAAAGGGTTTTTCATTGTTGTTCTTTTCTTGTTTTTGTCAAATTCAGTCATTCATACATAAATAGGGGCGGCAAGGTGGTGCGGTCTAGGGTGTATTCCCGCCTCTCGCCCAATGCACACTGGGATAGACTCCAGCACCCCCCGCGACCTTGCTCAAAATAAGCGGGTATAGATAATGGATGGATGAATATATAAATAGAAAGGGAATAGTATTAATGTGACACAGTTAAAACTTGATTGAGGACCATATACATTTTTTTATATATGTTTCTTAGTTTTGACTTTTGCCTTTTTGAAGTTTGTCTTTCACCTTGAGCAACTCAATACGATTTGGCACATGCCACTGTCTTACCTTAAAGTTTGCTTCTCATGGGCTCCATTTGTGTACACCTGATGAAAATACAACCTTTTCGTAAATTCATTATGAAAAATGGAGAGAGCACAAAGCAAAGGGGGGTGGGGGTGGGGTTCATTGAATAACCCCCTTGGTTTCATGTGAAACTGAAAATATTAATACATTTCCCAGCAGATGTTTTACATCTCAGTAAATGAACGTAGCTCTTGGTCTGACCTGCCATGTCTCTCAATCAGCTGAAGGAATGTAGCTCCACAATTTGGAATTTGATTATTTTTCTTTAAAAAAAAAAAAAAAAAAAAAAAACCCAGTATTCATTGTGAATTAATCAACATAGTTAATTATCGGGGTCTACGTAAGGGAATTGTATATTCTCTCCAGGACTCTCTCCTGTTCCGAGCCGCATTCTGTAATTCTATATCCACGGACAGGAATTTCAATTTCGGACCACAGCGCATAGCGCTTCTCCAACCGCAATTAGAAATGTTTCTTTTCTTAGGCCCCCCGCACGAAGCGGATTTTTTCTCCAATCAGCAGCCAGCACAGGGCAGGCCTTCGGTTAACAGAAAGACGAGAACGGGGCTTGTGCTGGTCGCCGGGGTCCTGCCTTGGTAACCGGGGCTGTGCCTTGGTAACGGGGTTGGTCATACCTCGGGTCACGGGGGGGGGGGGGGGGATGTGTTTTGGCGGGGCAGGAACAGGAGGTGTGACCTCGGCTTCGGGGTTGGTGACGCATGTCACACAGGGTATAATATCAGACCACTACCTGCGAGGTCTGGACAGTGGGGACAACAACGTGCTCAGCACAGACACATCATAGCACCTCCAGCCCAGCGGGGAAAAAAAAAGGTACTGTGACCTCTTTATTACCATTGCATTACATTTCATTTGGCAGACGTCTTTATCCGAAGCAACATACAGTAACTACATACCGAGCGTTGCTGGAACAACTACAGAACGCAGGTCAGATATGATTCTCAAGTATGATTCATATAAAGTTGAGGCTATCCTGAGCCACAAACATCACCTCTTGGTACTACTACTACTGCTGGTTTTCTGACAAAACTAAATCTCAAAACAAAAAAAATTACCTATTTGAAAATTTAGGTAATTTAGGTAATTTTTTTTGAGAATATTTTCCCGGGACATTTAAAACACTCAGCAAGCCAACAGTGTTTATGAAGCTTTTCTGGAAAATGCTTTGGAGAGCGCATCCAATCTGACCCAACTACTTACAGGGGGGGTTACCTTGTTTTATGAATAGATTATCAAAGGTGATTCATGTACGTTTGACCAGCCTGCTTTGAAATGTGCTTCACTCTCAGTGCAGTGTTGATGTATGTGGCAGTGGCAGTATAGCATAATGGTTAGAGACCTGGGCTTGTAACCCTCAAGGTTATTGGTTCCGGGGCTGACATAGCTCAGGAGGTAAGAGCGGTTGTCCGGCAGTCGGAGGGTTGCCGGTTCGATCCCCGCCCTGGGTGTTTTGAAGTGTCCCTGAGCAAGACACCTAACCCCTAATTGCTTCCAATGAGTTGATTGGTACCTTGCATGGCAGCCTTTCACTGTTGGTGTGTGAGTGTGTGTGTGAATGGGTGAATGAGAGGCATCGATTGTAAAGCGCTATGGATAAAAGCGCAATATAAATGCAGTCCATTTACCATTCGGTTCGAATCTCTGTTGGGACACCCCCCTACGTAAGGTACCTAACCAGGACAGCTGCTGTGATTATACAGCTGTACAATTTGATCTCACCATAAAAAGAATGTGAGCTGTGTATGTTCTTCTGTACAATAGCCTCTGGATAAATGCCTCAGTTGCAATTTAAATGTACAGTAGCTCTGTGCAATTGTTAAATGGTAAATGGACTGCATTTATATAGCGCTTTTATCCAACGTGCTTTACAATTGATGCCTCTCACTCACCAGTTAGGTGTCTTGCTCAAAGACACTTCGACACGCCCAGGGCGGGGATCGAACCGGCAATCCTCCGACTGCCAGACAACCGCTCTTACCTCCTGAGCGGTGTCACCCCGATTGCTGCATAAAGCACTGGCGTCACCGAGCGCACACAGCCTATTTCAGCAAACAGCGGACGGAGGCTTCTTTCACTTTGTGTTTTAATTGTTGGTTTTGTTTTTCCTGGTCACGGCTTTTAGTAACTGTACATGAATGCCTTGGAAATACGTTAGGATTTTAGTTTGCAGTGTGTTAACCTAATTTCAAAATGTGTGGTCATCCTCCAGAGAACAGAAGGTGAAAGTGCAGATCAAAGTCTGGGGTCAGGGGTCAGGGGTCATCAGGGTTGTGCTGGAGGTCACAAAACCGTTAAGGAGACCCCTCCAGGTTTGGCTATGTCAGAACATGTACAGGTAACAAGAAGCATATTGCCTTGTCTTCAGGGGTCATTTGAAGTAAGATCTAACCCAAAAGCAAAAAAAAAAAACAAAAACACTTTGAGTAAAGATATATTAAATCAAGCAATTAACTTCAAAATGAGCTGTTTAAATTAAATTGTTATGTGTGTGTGTAACACACACAGAGTGGGATCGACATAAAAGTTGAAATCTCGGGAGGGATAAAAGATGCTGGCTGTCGTCAGAGCATTACGCAGTCCCTTTCTAAACGGCGACATGAAAGCGATGGCCAGGCAGAGGGGCCGGCGGGGGTCCATTGATGTTCAAGCACAAGCGGCGTGTCTGTGTGAGTGTGTGTTTTTACGCGCGCGCGCGTGTTTGTGCCAGCGTGCCTGTGTGTCACGTCCTAGCCTTGGGTATGCGTCGTGCAGGTTGCTAGGATACAACTTCACATCGTGAATTCATGTTTATTTTTTATTATCCTTATTAAAATAACGTCAAAACAATTAATTTATCCATTATATATTTTCAAAAGGATGAAGTTGAATGCCTTACATTTACATCTGAAAGATCCAAAACTGAACTTATATACACCCACCTCAGGGCCCAAATATATAAAATACTCACTCAATAAATGTATACAGCAGGCATATACCTCTCCTTATAGATTCTGTCATCGTGGTGGTGGGCGGCGGAGTAGTATAATGGGTAAGGAGTTGGTCTTGTAACCTAAAGGTCACATGTTCGATTCCCGGGTAAGGACACTGCCGTTGTACCCTTGAGCAAGGTACTTAACCTGCATTGCTTCAGTATATATCCAGCTGTATCAAATGGATACAATGTTAAATGCTATGTAAAAAAAAAAAAAAAAAAGTTGTGTAAGTTGCTCTGGATAAGAGCATCTGTTAAATGCCTGTAATGTAATGTAGTGCAGTGTAATGTAGTGTAATGTAATGTAATGTGTATTGTGCACTGTGCAGATGACAGACATGCTGTGGGCCAGATCTGCCCCAGCTCCCTTCTCCCATGCCACCATTCTGCTGTTGACCGTGGTCTCCATGGTGACCGTCAGGTTTGGGGAGACCAGGTCTCTTAGGTACACCCCGTACACTGCAGGTAGGATCACCTCCAGAGGGGGCCCGCGCCGAATATGTGCCCAAAATAGCTCCCAGATGTCCGTTTAAATCCAGGGGTGTCTGAGATAAAACTGGAAATCCAGGAGTGTCCAGTTCTACCCAAGAAAGCTTGCGGCTGGAAGCATTTCTTCTGTCTGAGCAACAATATGGTTTACTCAACTACCCAGGGTGCTGAATGAAGACCGTGATTTAATTGGTTACTTTAATTAATTAATTGTTTAATGCCCAGCTACACCCAAAGCCTGCATTTACATGGGTCCTTCTTGGGTAAGATTGGAAATATGTGATTTAGACATACTTTTTTTTTAAAGAACATATCAGGCCAATGATGAAAAATGGTGTTCTTTCTCTAGAGATGTACTGATAAACTGCCTTCTTTTATTTTAGGTTAAGCGTTGAGGTCAGAGAAATGCCGGTTTATCTTGGAGCAAACACGTTACCGTTTTAGCATGCCTTGGATGATGAATTATACAGGCTCACTGAGGTTCCAAACAAAACTATTATGCATTATGTGGTATTTTTGTGTTATGTGCAGTTCCCTTTTTTTGCTTTAAAATACAAGGGCCTGTATTCACAAGGCTCCTCTTGGTAGAAGAGCTGATCTAGGATCAGTCTTCTTTGTCCACATCCCACCCTGATCCCTTTTGAGCCAAAAGGTAAAACTGATCCTAGATCAGCAGTACTACTCTGACGTGCTTTGTGAATACGGACCGTTTAATTAAATATTTATTTAACTGATTAATCCAGGTTAGTCTCTTGAGATAAAATATCTCATTTTCATATTTTATGAAAAATGTTCTCCCATAAAAGGAGTCCTTGGTGGGACTCCTTTTATGGGAGGTTTGGAACCCCTGGCTCAAACACTTTCTCTTCCACACAGATGAAGACCCAGAGATTGCAGCCATGCGGGTCCTGAGGCAAATGAACGAGGAGCTGTCGACCGAGGCCCCGCCCTCCCCGCACCGCCCCGCCCACTGGCCCACGGCACTGGCCAATCCACTGCCGGGAGGGGCCGGCCTTCCCAGGAGGTCGTGGTGGTGGTACCCCGAGGTGCCGCCACAACAGGCCAAGAAGCGGGAAAACTTCTCCTCCTACAACTGGAACTCTTTCGGTTTACGTTATGGGAAATGACTCGGAAGCGAGCTGTCAATCACTCTAACCCCGCCTCCCGCCCTACCCCCCATAAATAACAACAATAAAAAAAATAATAAATGAATAAACTAAGAAATAAATAATTCAGCCACATGATTTCTTACTTCATCAGGTGAATTAAATTTGTTTTAATGACATGGGTTTAATTTCAATAATCATCATATGCTACTGGTTATGCATTGAGGCCATTCAGGTGAGGTACCTTCGTTTGGTTGAAAGTATGGTGTGCGTATACATCTCCAATTGCATTGTTGAAATACAGTTAAATATCTATTTAAAAAAAAAAAAACACATTAAACAAATGCAGACATTGTAAATTTTGCCTCATCGTCATTGTTTGATTTGAAAATACCATGATGGTGTGGGTCTGTCTCGTGCCCTTAGAAGGAAAGGTCAAAGTTCATTGTTGCTTAATGGTATTGAATGTAAAAACAAGTCTTTCCTGCAAAGATGAGTGTCAGTGATAAACCCTGTCCATTGAGCAAGAGTAGTCACCCACTGACAGCATGACACAGATGGCAGCCAGATGTCATAATCCTCTCAGTCAGCAGTTCAGAAACCAATCAGACATTAATTAGCACTAATGTATTACTGAGGAGATGGAGAACTAGAATTATTCATTTATTAAAATGATAAACAAGTATTGTAATCATTATGCATATTGTACAATCTTAATTAATGTTCAAATAAATGTATAACATTCACTGCCTAATACAATTTATCATCATAGCAAGCAATGCATTTGTACTTTGTATGTGAATGTGTCTCATCTTTGTAAACTTTGATTTTCATTGCTGTATAACCATGGGAAAGATGTATGTTTGTTTGCAATAAACTGCAAAGCTAAATATGCTGTATGCACTGTGTGAATAAAAAACTTGTCATTGCAATACTTTAATGCTCCAGTGTTACTTGCTCATTGCTCTGATAATTACACAAGGATATTTTCCTCTCTGTGGAAGAGGAGACGTGGTTACCCACAATTCTCCACTTAAGGATATAAAGTGGGGGCCTCTACTGGTGCAGGCCGTAGAGCGTCCACATGCTCATTGCGAGCCGCGACGTCGGCGGTTCGAGTCCGACCGCTGACCTTTGTGGCACGTCTCTCCCTCTCTCTCTCCTCCTAATTCTTCCTGTCTCTCCACACTGTTCTATCAAACAAAAGCTGAAAAAGCCCAAAAAATATATTAAAAAAGATATAAAGTGTATTGCCTACCAGAGTGTTACTTCCTCAGCATTTGGAATGATGAAGATCTGATCATTTCTGTGACTGTCAAATTCAAACCAAAGTCTCTCTAGAGCGGACCGAAGACAGTTCAGACACCTGGGTTTCTGGGGTTGTTATAGAAAAGGAGAGATGGAGTCTCTTCCTCCTTATTAAATTAAAACTTTTACAGAAAGGGCCTATTAGTAGGCCGAGAGGTAGGTTTTGGTAATAATTTTATGATTAATATTTTGTAAATACGGTAAGGGGCGGAAATAATTCATTTCATATGATGGCCAGAATTGACTAAAACACTGACTAAAATCTACTTGGTTCCTGTACATTACTATAATGACTAACACACAAACTTGTACACGCCAGTATATGTTGGTCAGTTTGAAAAACTGACTAATCTAAAAAAACGCTTTCTGATGAAAAATTTTGCACGTCTACTGCGTTGCTGAGACTAAAATGTGATTACAAAATGAGTGTCTGATCAAATTACATAATTTTATGATTAATTTAGAATAAAACATAAACTAAATCAGCCGAAAATAAGCAGAATGATGCCAAAAATGAAAACTAATTTGAAGTCATCTGAAAAATGTGGACGAGGTGCTGCTTATCATAATTTTGAATTTAAATTGAAAAAACAATAAGCATAAAAAAAACTAAAATGACTAAATTGAAAGAAAGTCAAGATCATGAATTCAATAATGCCAATTAAAAATAATATGTTTGAAGTCATAAAATATAAAAATGTAATCCCTGAAAAAATGCATATTATATATCATTTTTATGCTCATAAGAACCCATGCTGTGAGAAAATTGTTGCCTTGTCCAAAATCCAAAAGAAACCCATGTCCTAACCTTTCTTTAACCTGCTGAACACAACCGTAAACTTGCCTCAACCCTCAGACTTACCGTTTTCCTAACCCTAACCCTAGCTGAACCCTAATCTGAGCCCTAAAAGCTAATTGAAAACATAGTATCCGTTGAAAACGTGATAACTCAATTAAATTTGATGAAGAACAAAGTCAAGATCATGACTTCAATAAAGCCAATTCAAAATAATGTTTGAAGTGATAAAATATAAAAATGTAATCCCTGAAAAATATGCATATTCTACATCATTTTTATGCTCATAAATACACATGCTATGAGAAAATTTTTGCTTGGTCCAAAATCAAAAAGAAACCCATGTCCTAACCTTTCTTTAACCTGCTGAACACAACCGTAAACTTGCCTCAACCCTCAGACTTACCGTTTTCCTAACCCTAACCCTAGCTGAACCCTAATCTGAGCCCTAAAAGCTAATTGAAACCATAATCTCTGTTGCAAACATGTGATTACTCAATTAAATTTGATGAAGAACAAAGTCAAGATCCTGAATTCAATAATGCCAATTCAAAATAATATGTTTGAAGTCATAAAATATAAAAATGTTTCCCTGAAAAAATATGCATATTCAATCTCATATTTATGCTCATAAGTACCCATGCTATGAGAAAATTTTTGCCTCATCCAAAATCAAAAAGAAACCCATGTCCTAACCTTTCTTTAACCTGCTGAACACAACCGTAAACTTGCCTCAACGCTCAGACTTACTGTTTTCCTAACCCTAACCCTAGCTGAACCCTAATCTGAGCCCTAAAAGCTAATTGAAAACATAGTATCCTTTGAAAACCTGATAACTCAATTAAATTTGATGAAGAACAAAGTCAAGGTCATGACTTCAATAATGCCAATTCAAAATAATATGTTTGAAGTCATAAAATATAAAAATGTAAACCCTGACAAAATGCATATTATATATCATTTTTATGCTCATAAGTACCCATGCTGTGAGAAAATTGTTGCCTTGTCCAAAATCAAAAAGAAACCCATGTCCTAACCTTTCTTTAACCTGCTGAACACAACCGTAAACTTGCCTCAACGCTCAGACTTACCGTTTTCCTAACCCTAACCCTAGCTGAACCCTAATCTGAGCCCTAAAAGCTAATTGAAAACATAGTATCCGTTGAAAACGTGATAACTCAATTGAATTTGATGAAGAACAAAGTCAAGATCATGACTTCAATAAAATTCAAAATAATGTTTGAAGTCATAAAATATAAAAATGTTATCCCTGAAATAAATGCATATTCCACTTCATTTTTATGCTCATAAGTACCCATGCTATGAGAAAATTTTTGCCTCATCCAAAATCAAAAAGAAACCCATGTCCAAACCATTCTTTAACCTGCTGAACACAACCGTGAACTTGCCTCAACCCTCAGATTTACCGTTTTGCTAACCCTAACCCTAGCTGAACCCTAATCTGGCCCTAAAAGCTAATTGAAACCATAGTCTCTGTTGAAAACGTGATAACTCAATTAAATTTGATGAAGAACAAAGTCAAGACCATGAATTCAATAATGCCAATTAAAAATGATATGTTTGAAGTCATAAAATATAAAAATGTTTCCCTGAAAAAATATGCATACATTCTACATCTTTTTATGGTCATAGGTACATATGCTACAAGAGAAAATTTTTTGGCTCATCCAAAATCCAAAAGAAACCCATGTCCTAACCTTTCTTTAACCTGCTGAACACAACCGTAAACTTGCCTCAACCCTCAGACTTACCGTTTTCCTAACCCTAACCCTAGCTGAACCCTAATTTGAGCTGTAAAAGCTAATTGAAACCATAATCTCTGTTGCAAATATCTGATTACTCAATTAAATTTGATGAAGAACAAAGTCAAGATCATGATTTCAATAATGCCAATTCAAAATAATATGTTTGAAGTCATAAAATATAAAAATGTAAACCCTGACAAAATGCATATTATATATCATTTTTATGCTCATAAGTACCCATGCTGTGAGAAAATTGTTGCCTTGTCCAAAATCCAAAAGAAACCCATGTCCTAACCTTTCTTTAACCTGCTGAACACAACCGTAAACTTGCCTCAACCCTCAGACTTACCGTTTTCCTAACCCTAACCCTAGCTGAACCCTAATTTGAGCTGTAAAAGCTAATTGAAACCATAATCTCTGTTGCAAATATCTGATTACTCAATTAAATTTGATGAAGAACAAAGTCAAGATCATGATTTCAATAATGCCAATTCAAAATAATATGTTTGAAGTCATAAAATATAAAAATGTAAACCCTGACAAAATGCATATTATATATCATTTTTATGCTCATAAGTACCCATGCTGTGAGAAAATTGTTGCCTTGTCCAAGATCAAAAAGAAACCCATGTCCTAACCTTTCTTTAACCTGCTGAACACAACCGTAAACTTGCCTCAACCCTCAGACTTACCGTTTTGCTAACCCTAACCCTAGCTGAACCCTAATCTGAGCCCTAAAAGCTAATTGAAAACATAGTATCCGTTGAAAACGTGATAACTCAATTAAATTTGATGAAGAACAAAGTCAAGATCATGACTTCAATAAAGCCAATTCAAAATAATGTTTGAAGTCATAAAATATAAAAATGTAATCCCTGAAAAAAATGCATATTCTACATCATTTTTATGCTCATAAGTACCCATGCTATGAGAAAATTTTTGCCTCATCCAAAATCAAAAAGAAACCCATGTCCTAACCTTTCTTTAACCTGCTGAACACAACCGTAAACTTGCCTCAACCCTCAGACTTACCGTTTTCCTAACCCTAACCCTAGCTGAACCCTAATTTGAGTCTTAAAAGCTCATTGAAACCATAGTCTGCCTTGAAAACATGTGATTACTAAATTGATGAAGAACAAAGTCAAGATCATGAATTCAATAATACAAATGCAAAATAATGTTTGAGGTTAAAAAACTTTTAAAAAATGTTTCCCTGAAAAAATATGCATACATTCTACATCTTTTTATTATCATAGGTACACATGCTACTAGAGAAAATATTTGGCTCATCCAATATAAAAAAGGAACCCATGCCCTAACCTTTTTTTAAGCTGTTGAACACAGCCATGAACTTGCCTTAACCCTCAGACTTATCGTTTTCCTAACCCTAACCCTACTAGAACTACAGCCACAAGATTGGGATTTGTGCTCGACGAGCGTCGGCCCGTGCACTGCTCTTGGTCTCCCTATCTAACCACACAGTAGGAAGTGACTGTGATGGGGGGGAGATATTGTAAATTTACAAAACATAACCCTAACCAAACAATCATTTGAATACTAAGGACTCTATTTTCCAGTATCAATGTCACAGGGCCCACAGGTACAGTCAATGGTGCGGTGTATGGGTGCTGTGAGCATAGCTACTGAATGTTTGGTATTTACCTGACTAGAGGTGAGGAGTGCACCACGCAAAGTGAGCAGCACAGGTCGAAAATGGGCTGGATTATATGATGAATATATTATCAGTGAGTGTGCTGGAGCTGGCCACTTTTTAATCCCCTTTAAGAGCAGGGCACAGGTGTACTGCCAATTTCTGGGGTCTACCACTGCTATCCACACGACAGATTTGTTTCGCTGTTGCTAAACAAAGGTAATGTCTAATATCGCAATCCAAACTTGTACCAAGAACTTAAAGGCAGACTATGCAGGATTTTTTTAACTTGAAAGTATTATGAATTAACCATGCTAAGGCATAGCCTATTTATAATGCACTGGCAATCTATGTCTTTACTTAATTTCACCAAATTCACATATTCGACTAATCAAGCATTCATTTGTGCATTTGGACAAATGTATGCGTGAATAAACTGAAATCAGAAATATTAAATAATCCATTCCCCAAAGTTGTCTTTACTCATAAACCCCAGGATATTGATTATCATAATGAGAACGGTGCATTGCGTAGCCTACTATTTGCAGTTTGATAACCTACAGTGAGATGTCTACATCTTTCCATGGGATGAAATGAGCTTCACTTTCCATTCCTAAGTTACTTAAAACTAATAAATAAATCTTGTTTTATCATTTGTTTGCATCTAGATTTTAAGAAATAAGGATAACATTTTAAAATAAGTAGGGTCTATTATGCCAATGATTACAGTTGGGCAGCCTATTGTACTCCAAAAAACGTGATGCATTTCATAATCACAAGTAGATCAAGTAGAGAAGTAGCTGTTACGTTGCCCACTGGCACTGAAACATTGATATGAGATTAGATACAGTATTATGGCCGCGACCGTACTCATATTTAACACATACTCAGTCCACAAACAGTTTAACAAAATTAGCATGTCGGGTTCTGTGAGTGCACGCACAGAATTCGCGGCTAACGCTTCACCCCTCCTACATACAAACACAATCACGTCATACTATAACTTAACCCTGCTGCACACCCCAGAATAAATATGTCAGACATAATCAAGTTTCTCAATTTAAACAGTTTTATTTACGTATCTGATGTCTCTGTTAAACGTCTAGTAGCGCGCTACGTTTGTTCGTCTTCTGTGTAGATCCGGAAAACTTCCGCGTTACGGGTGGCGAGCGGGACCAAACAGAACGCAAGGCTCTTGGTTATTTTATATCGCTTGTTGTGTCACGTATTAGGAATTTGGTGGGCGTTGGAATATACCACCACACCTTCATCGTAGAAAGTCTAAATTATTTTAATTGCTGATTTTAAAAGTAGACTTAATTATTTTACCAGCAGTGATTATATATTTACCGGTATTTTCCATGACGAACATCCGGCCTCAATTATTGCGTGGGTGCTTAATCTGCACCATTTGATGATTTCTTGCTCAGGCAGTTGAAATAGTGTTATTCTTGTTGCAAAGATTCTCTCAGTGCATACAAACACACACACACATACATATGCCTGCTCTTTAGAGGCGAAGAAGAAATTTCCCGCAAAAAACAACCCTTGTTAATAGTGTGATCTTCAGGAAATTCAACTGAATTAGCCACTTACAATAGCTCTGCCCATTACTTGCACGATCCTTCCTTAAATCCATATGCATTAAAGAGAGAGGTGCACCTTGCGATGACATTCATGTACTGTAGATGACATGCATACCTGTTACATAACACGCATGTTCCTGGGGCAGTATGCATCACATCTGCGCCTGAAACTAGCCCCGAAAGGCTCAGTACATCTGGCCCTTAAGCATTTTAAACCGCGATCCAAGTTTACATCTGCAAAGTGAAAGTGGAAGTGCACTTTAGAAGTACACTGCCTGGAATTTAGGTCAGAAAAAAAAAAGTGTACTTGTTTTTAGAAACTTTTTTTTTTTTTTTTTTTTTAACATGGGAACCTTGAGTCATGAATAACCCTTCATTCCTTTCCCGTGCATCAGATGGCCTTCATAAAGCGCAGATGAGTGGACCGTTTCTAGCAGCTCTTCTGGATCTGTCAGACATGCATGGCTTTGATGTGTGGTTTCAGGATTTATTTCCCATGGCTTTCTTTGTTATCATTATTTTTCGGGATTTTCCAGTGCTTAACGTTAAGCCTTTTGACGTTGCGTTTCACCAATAAACCAACTTTTCTCTATTTCCAGATTGTTTTCAAGGAAAAAAAAAAGGCATATTTTCTATCCACAAGAGTTCTGTCTTGATTTTTGGATCTGTTCAGGCAAACCTGCAGACGTTGTATTATTATTTTGGTGATTTTAACTATTTCTTTTTTTTTTTTTAGTTTCTTGTAGCTTCTAGGTGTAAGTTCACATTTAATGTTGCAGGGAGGTGATGTCAGACCTGCTTCAGTTCTGTGATTTCAAATAGTATCTTGAATTGGCACATACTTTATATTATACTTTTCTATTTGGCACAGATATTCTTGCACATGTAGCTGCGTGTGCCAGCCATTCCCTTGGCTTAGTTTTCTTTTGAGAACTGTGCAACTGTATCTGCTGTTGTGTCCTGACTATCAATAAGATCCAGGTATGGCACAAAAATGTGCTAAAAAAATGGCATAGCCCCAACTCAATCACAGGTCATCTCACTTCTGAGGATAAGGGAGGGCAGCTGCCTAACTCTGATCTTGGGGCCTCATTTTACCCCAGTTTCCCTGAACCACTGAATATCCGCATACCTGCCGTTAGTAAAGCAGGAAACTCAAATATTTTTAATGCCACGTTTTAAAAAGAATTTAAAAATAAAAACTGTCGGGGCCAATCGAAAACATACTGTACACTAGACACGAAATAATATTAAAACCCACACCTCCCACCCTCCGAAAGTGGTATTATATTTTGTTCTAAGTTGCCTCTTTTTAGATGGGCTCCCTTGTAGAGGCTTGTTGGTTTCCTGTGGAGAGCGAGGCTGGGTTCAGCTCGTTTATCTTTAGTTTTTATCTGAATGCTTCATCTCCTCGTGAATAACCATTTAATGGGATTCTGAACTTTTATCTGCCATTTCCTTTTTTCTTCCTCTTAAAAAGGTTTTAGGCAGTACCTTGTGTCGGCTTTTAGAGTGCAACCTTTGGCGACGTTGTTCATATCATGGCTGGGAAATAAAAGCATTTGATTGCATCCATTGGTTTATTTTATTTTCCCCAAATGCTGCCACTTAGCCACCATGTGATGCAGAGGCACTGCCAAGACCAGACAAAAGTCACCATTGTCAAATGCCGAGACACCAATTAAATGAAAAACAAAACCCAGTGCAACAGATTCAAGCTGGTGCACACCCATCCAGGAAATGGTGAGATTATTACTCATAAATGGTAATATATTTAACAAGCTGCATTCCAAGAGGAAAATGAGAACAGAACATACTAATCAGTATTAATATGGGGGGGAAAAAAAACAATTGTGATGAAAAAACCTCATATCATGGAAAGACATGGTGATATTTAGATGCATTTTATCAGGGAGGTACTGCATCATAACAAAAAGAGAACATATAGAATATATTGCGGGAATCTAAACATTAAAACTTTAAATTTGGACGCACATGAAAATACTGTTGAACCTGTTCGATTACATGTGAATTCATACAAAGTGCTGTTCTTTCTTGAGATCTTTCTATTGGTATTTATACGTTGAATGTAAAACACTAGCTCTCACCACCATCTTTGTTGTATACTAAAATTTGAGTCAAACTATAACCACTAGACTGATGATATTGCCAATATTGCAAAACTGGGCTGGATTCAATCACATGCCTACTTCATGCAGAAAGGCCCTTGGTCAAGATGGCAGCAGTGTAGTATAATGGGTAAACCTAAAGGTCACAGGTTCAATTCCCAGTAGGACACTGTAGGACACTTCCGTTGTACCCTTGTGCAAGGTACTTAACCTGCATCGCTTCATTATATACGTATGCAATATAATGTAAATGCTATGTAAAAAAATGTTGTGTAAGTCCGCTAAATCAATTAAATAATTGCAGCCTGGTAGTGCGAGAATGTCTTGTATGAGAAATCCAGGCACCAAATTCTCTTCTTTTTTTGTTTTTAGATTCACATACTTTTGTCTGCTCAAACCAACCCACTCTCCTTAAAAATAGCACTCCTTTCACTCTCTCCAATCACCCTGACAGTCTTGCAGAGCCAAACTTTTCTGCTGACAGGTGTTGGAATGGGGGGAAAAGGTGTTTGAACTGGGACATTTTTTCCCCCCAGCGGTTGTGTATATACGGTGTATATTTTTGGTGGTGTTGAAATGAGAGATTGTGCCGTTAGACCTGAACCTCTGGCATTTCCTTCATCTTAGGAAATACCAGAGGTGCTTGACCATTGCCACCTTTATGCAACCACAGATGGTTTTCTTTCCCCCCAAGTGTAACAAAACCATAGCAACAGTGAGTGTTGACGGACACCACTGTGTTGGCGGATGTCCTGCTATGATTTGCCGCGAGCCTTCCATGAACCTTCCATGTGAATCCCTCGGTACATCCATGTTGCCTCACTGTGCATGTGACCCAGCAGACAAGTGGGGGGGGAGTCTTAAATTATGAAGACTTCCTGTGTTTCGCATGCAAAATCCAGGTCACTGTTCCTAGGCCTTATGGGAACCCTGGAGTGACATCTGAAATGAAATATCTCAATTGGACTGCAGTGTTTACACCCTCCCCACCCCCGCTGACACACACACACACACACACACACACACACACCTCTCCACTTCTCCCCGAGGAGCTGTAGGAAGGGTTTACTATTTTGTGTATCCCTTGTGCTCGTCTTTCTCCCCCACCCCCACCCCCCCCAAAAGTTGTCGCAACGCTGGGATGAGAAAGGTCGTCGCGGACGACGACGGAACGCGACGTTCGGCGTTCCCGCTGAGCCGCTGGCGGCGCCGTTCCGTTCTCGCCTGTTTTTTTTTTTAAGTTAAGTTAAGGATGTGGATCCAGTTAGCTCATTCAATCACACGTTCGCAAGACTTTTTGTTCCACTTTAAAGTTTTTATTATTTTTCTTCTTTCGCCGGCGGGCTGTGTGCTGATGGTGTTGAATTCCCTTTGAATTCACTGGAACCTCCAATGAACTACCATTTACTTAATTATACCAATTATACCAAGAACAAGACATTCAGAAACTTACCACAGCACACCGATTGATGCAATCAGAGCATTTATTCATGTTCTATAGGGTAAAGGGTATCGCTTCTGGCCTGTTCTGTTCTCCACCTGAAAGGCATACAGTTATAGTATAACAAATGCCAGGAGTGGTACCCTTTAGGATACCAATTATTATTTTTTTTAATTCTTGGTCACCAGAAATAAACTCGCGTGACAACTTAACTTTGCTCACTTGATGGTTAACTCCCAGAAACAAAAAAAGGTTTATTTTATTTTGATGGCATTGCTCATGGTGGTTGTAAAAGCTTGTGCCTATGCCACTGTAGTCACCTCCTATGTGAATTATCCCTGTGAGTTTCCAGACTGAATCTAATTTGAAATAGCTCTACTGTGCCATGTCTGTTTCATTATGAACACACACACACATGCGCATTCACACAAATGCACGTACGCACACACACACGTTTAAATGTAATTAAAGCAAAATGAGGCTATTTTGAGGGAAGTTGTGTCTATGATTATTTTTAAGTAATGCTCATCTTTTTTGTAAATGGAATGGTAAATGGACTGCATTTATATAGCGCTTTTATCCAAAGCGCTTTACAATTGATGCCTTTCATTCGCCAGAGCAGTTAGGGATTAGGTGTCTTGCTCAAGCACACTTCGACACACCCAGGGCGGGGTTTGAACCGGCAACCCTCCGACTGCCAGACAATCGGTCTTACCTCCTGAGCTATGTCGCCCCGGGTGTTTTGTGTTATCGTAGGTAAACACTGACCAAAAAAAAACTTTATACTTTTGGTATGTTATTTAATACATCTGCATGTATTAACTGAATTCTCTACCTAAGATTTATTTATTTATTTTTGACCACAGGCGGCCTAATACTTTTGGCCTGTACTGTGCGTCATCTCATCCTCCTTCAGTGTACTTAAATCACCACACACTGGATTAAACGCATAAAAACACATTCCAGGATTATAGCTTTCGGCAAGCTGATAATTATAACAGCTTCAAATCCCATGGAGCGGTGAGATACCAGCATCTTGGACACACATGATCTCTTCCTCCTGGACCATTAACACAATCTTAATTCCGGGAGGTGTGATGTGACATGAACGTGAGGCCACAGGGTAAGTGCCATCTGCTGGTGAGAAGCTGTCATCACAAGTGACAGGCATTTCCAGCGCAAGACCTGGCCTGCTCAGGTGAAGGTGCGTATCGCGTGCACTGGCCTAGGTTTCATTTCAGCTTTGGGGGAGACACACACTGCTGGTGCCGGACCACCAAGCCTCGCCCAGTCTAACATCTGGTCTCACAAGTGCACATACGTAGCTGCTCTGGCAATGCATTCATATGAAAATACAGGGAGTGACATGTCTTCCAGAAAGTAAATTGAGAAAAAGAGAAAAAGAAGATGTATGATGTATTAAAGTGGATCAGGGGAGTTGTGGTGTAATCTGAAGGAGGAAGTCATCCAGTTTGAGATATCTTGTAAGGGTGGGCAGTAGGAGTTGTGTGTTGTCAGCGGAGCAATGATACATCAAGACATGTGAGGACATGAAGAAACCAAGACTTGGTAAAAGAGAAAAGGGCTCATAAGGGCATTATGTAGTCCTAATGAAAACAATGTCCCTTCAAGGAATGTTACCTAAAATCGTACCTAACAGTTGCACTGTAACTTTCCAACTTTGTGGTAACAGTTTAGGGTTTCCACGAATGCAACACCTCGCACAGGTTCTCAGATTTCTCAAAAAACGCTTCCTGGAATTTTTTTTTTGTGGTTTGCTGACGGCAGCGCATGAGCAAGCAAATCGACCGGCGTCAGTGTGCTTACGTGTGAGACCTACACAGACGTGAACAGGCCTCATCGTCTCTCAGTGTGACATTTCAACACCATGATATGTCAACAAATGTTATTAAATTGAACCTTTTGAAATGTGACTGCTGTTGCACTCGCGAAACGTTGCGTTTCTGTGGAAACGAAACCAAATCTAAAAGCATCTTAGCCAGGCAGATGGACATCATGCACGTAATAAAATTGAATTGTATTGAATTTAGGGCTTATAGTTAGCATAGGGCGGCAATGTGGTGCACTGTTGCCTCACAGAGCAAACGCTTAGGGCCTGTTTTACTAAGACCTTCAGCATAAGCAAAAACCTTTCCTCATACACAAAACTAATAACACAACCAATGATTGGTGCAAAAACAAATACTGTGACCAATCAACGGTCGTGTTATTGGTTTTTGCGTGTCCTAAAAGGATTTGCACATGCTAAAGGTCATAGTAGTCCAGGCCCTTAAAACATAAGCGCTTCTGCAGAATTACTGAGACAGGACAGGGTGGTGGGCATGGGTCCTTGGCTCAAATCCCAGCCCGGGGCCTTTCTGTGTGGAGTTTGCATGTGCTCCCCGTGCCTGAGTGGGTTTCCTCTGGGTATCTCTTCATACTCTGGGTAACTCTGGGTACTCCCTTTATCTCTTGGTACTCTGGGTAACTCTGGGTAGTCCCTGTACCTCTTGGTAGTCTGGATAACTCTGGGTACTCCCTGTATCTCTTCGTACTCTGGGTAACTCTGGGTACTTCCTGTATCTCTTGGTACTCTGGATAACTCTGGGTACTCCCTGTATCTCTTTGTACTCTGGGTAACTCTGGGTAGTCCCTATCTCAGGGTACTCTGGATAACTCTGGGTACTCCCTGTATCTCAGGGTACTCTGGGTAACTCTGGGTACTCCCTGTATCTCTTGGTACTCTGGGTAACTCTGGGTACTGCAGTATCTTTCAGAGACATACCAGGTTAGGTTAATTGGAGAGTCTAAATTGCCCATATGTATGAGTGTGTGAGTGAATGGGGAGTGAATAGAGTGTGGGTCCTGTGGTGGACTAGCAGCCTCTCAAGGGTGTATTCCTGCCTCTTACCTAATGTATGCTGGGATAGGCTCAAACACCTTTCACGACTCCAACCAGGAATAACCAGGTATAGATAATGGGTGGATGGCATAATTAACATTTGCAACAAAAGAAGATGAAAACAATTTTTTTTCCATTTGTGGGATGGGCGTGGGTGAGAAGGAGGCTGTGTGTTCTTGTGCTTAATATTGTAAAACCAGTTGAAAAATGAGAAAAAGGGCTTGGGGAATACAGATAAAATAAAAAAATCTTCATAAAAGAACAGAACAGCTATGACATTTATGATGACATTTTGATGATAAGTGTTTCACAATAGAAATGGCAACTGATTCATGCAATTCACTTAGTCAAAGGTTACATAAAACAAACAAAGCCAATAAAGAAATCGAGTTACATTTATTTACAAAATAATTCTATTAGAATTCTAAGAAGTCTAAGAAGCCTGGGCTACAACAGGAAATGAAAAGCCTCAGGTTTCTGATTATCACAAGAACCATTCCTCTTGTTTGATTTTACCTTTGAAAGCAATTGCATTTCTCGTTCGGCTTTTCAAACTTTCTGAAGTCCCCTTCCGTCAGGAGGCCGTTTTATTAATATACTGAAATGTAAAATGTAATAGAATCAAGGTGCTACCATCAGTGTTACCATGCAGCTTTTCATACATAACACAGTTCGTCATGGTGAACGTACTACAAATTATTCACATTTATTGTAATCTCGGCCACATAGAGCCTCTATTCCAGACCAAACAAAAGGGCATGTGAATTTCAGAATAAACCAGACAAAAAGGATTTGAAAAGGATAACCATTAAATACTTTTTGAATTTGTATTTTTAAGTTAAAAAAATATTCAGTATGGTAGCCAGGACAAAAGAATCACAAGCATCAGGGGAGAGGTGTCATTGAACGGTGTCCTTTCGGACCTCCCTAGTCCTAGTCCTAGTTTGGACTAGTGGTGCAGCTCCAGTCGAATGCGTTACTGAAGGTACAGCCGCCATATGTTATGGTCCGGTACCGTCTGCTCTTCTACGCACGTTATCGTAGGAAGCCTATCCGTGTTCGTTTTGCTTTGTGCCGTTTTGAAATGACCAGTCAGACGTCTGGGCGAAACCAAGACGTTTCATCATCATCATCATCATCATCATCATCACCACCGCCATCGCCACCAGCCGCGCCAGAACGCTGTCGCAATCCGGCTTCTCGCAAAAAAACATTGGTGAATGCCAAAAATCTGTCTTAACAGTGGTTAAGAACTAATTAAGAATAAATCTGTTCTTATATTAGATCCTGCATCTGGCTCATTATTTGGTGATAATATGTGTTCAAAAAAATGTCTGTTTCACTGACAGCCTACGGCAGAGCACACAGGACGCTGTAAATGTAATTTGTGTTCAAGAGATTCACATCTCCAGCTGGTCTAGCACCTTTTTTTTTTTTTTTAGCTTTACCCTTCTGCACAAAGATAAGTTTGGTTAAACAGAAATATGTGACCTTTCCACATTATGCATGGGTTTTTTTTTTGTGTGAAAAGAACACACTTTTTTAATATAAGCATAGCGCACTTGGAAGTGCAATGACAGTCCCATGCAGTGTCTAGTTTTCAACATAAACATGGATGGGTCTTTGGAAGCTCAAATGGCTTTTAACAATTGGAAATACCTTTCCCTAAAACTGGTGTCACCTTTCCCTAAAAACAGTACGCAACTGAAACACTGATCAAATATTTAAAACTGGGACATTCAGGAATTTCCAGGTTTATTTACATTCTTTCATATCTCTTGGCCTTGTGTATTGTACTCTGTCTTTATGTGTGTGATTAATGTGTGGTGTGCAAACATCCACAATGCCAGGAGACAGTGGAGAACAAACCACCTGTGCCATGTTACTACCACATTAAATCCTTTAGGAGAAGCAACATCAATCTGCACAGCATCACAAAATATTTTATTAGAAGCATAATGTCCATCTGCCTGGCCTTCGGTTTCGTTTCCACAGCAGTGCAAATCTTGCCAGTGCAGCAGTTGTCACCTTTCAAAGGTTCTCACATTTCTCAGAAAAACCGCTTCCTGGAACTTTTCTGTGGTTTACTGACGACCATGCATGAACAAGCCAACCAAACAGCGTCAGTGTGTGTACATGTGAGACCTACACAGACTTGAGGCGTCATCACCTCTCAGTATTTCAACTCCACAATATATCAATAAATGTTTTCAAATGGGACACTGTGGTAAGAAAGATGTAGCAGATGAGTATTTTGAATTTAGGGTTATGACAGTTAGCACTTGCAACAAAAAAGGGAAAAATATCGTAACTGCAGAGCATGTTGGGTAAGCTGATGTGACATTGTTTTAAAACAGTAAAGTGTGGACAGGGGAAATACAAGAAGAAATATTAGTTGTGTCTGGCCTGTTCCACTTTGTATTTCCCCTAATGTAAGACTCTTCTCACATTGTCATTGGCTTTGAACACTATCCATGCTATTCTTAGGTATCGGAAACAAACTTTTAATTTGAAATTCACTAATAATTAAATGAATGAATGAAAATGGATGTGTAGCAATTAAAAACATAACCTAAGAAACTATGACGACCCTAACTGAACCTCGATCTGATCATACTTCAGCTTGTCAGTTGAACAATCACCACTGTCTAAATCTCAAGACTGAACCTAAAATGTTATTATATAAATTCATAAGTGTAGTCCTTTGAGGAGGAAACTTTGTATTTGCAGTTTAGCATTTTTCTCAATAATTACAAATTTTACTGGCATAAAATGAATTTGATTCATTCAAAACTCTCCTATAGTTCCCATGCACTTTTCAAAGACTCATAATTGCATTAAAAAAGAGCATTATCAAGCTTTTATCACATTCCAGACTTCATTTAATAAACATGCCTACACATTAAAATCGTTGACTTTATGAGTTGTAGGTCACATTTCATGACTTAACACATTTTAATGAACTGTATATTCAGTTAGAAGAGAAAATAAATATTTGAAAGCCATATCACATTTATGGAAATATGTTTATTGAAATCCATATTTCACCAGAAGTCATATAACAGTAATGCTGCCGTAAAAAGTATTTGTAAAACACAAAGTCCTCTGACTGATTAAAACTCATCCAGGTTGTCTAACACTGACATAAAATAACTGTATATTTCTTATTATTTGTTACCTTAAATGTTTGCATTAAATTGTGATGGTTTCGACTACATTTGATGAGAAGGCCATCTATTCTGTTCATGCTATTTTGAGATCCCCTCCTTTTGAAAATGGTCAGTAGCCTTCTTTACACTTGATAGATTTTGAAATGCACGCTTGAATATGACAGTTGTATTTGGCTGCATTGAATGGAAAGAAATCTATAAGTCAATGAATGCTCAACTCCCCCTTTAGGACCAGTCATCTAGGAGCCAAACAATTCTGCACATCATCACTAAATCTTCCAGGAACTATAATAATGTATGTCCAAGTATAACAGAAGTCTCTTACAATGCTTTACTGGTGATCTGTTAAAGGGCCAATTTTATATTAAATTATGTTTCAGTACTTTGCAACAAGTGAAATTTCAGATGTGAAATTCCTATCGATTTCATTTGTACAATGTATCACTAACCATTGTTCCATATCCACTCCCAGAATCCAGTTTGTACTTCCCTTCAATATAATTAATTTGGAGGAAATTGCCAAACAATTCAGGATAGCTGCACTTTACCTCTGTTGTGAACTACGACATTTATTATAAGAGGCTGATTTTTCTTCCAATA
This sequence comes from Anguilla rostrata, assembly GCF_018555375.3. NCBI lineage: Eukaryota > Metazoa > Chordata > Actinopteri > Anguilliformes > Anguillidae > Anguilla > Anguilla rostrata. The sequence continues at coordinate 37,245,046 of NC_057945.1, read as the reverse complement.
ACACAGAGCAATTTTGGAGATGATAATTATTTGCACTTTTAAATGCACTACTTTTTTTCTTGTTTGTTGACCTGTGAAAGCTTGGCCTATATTGAAAGTTACTCTGCCGTTGGAAATGATCACTCACTGAACAAGCCAAGCAAATCGAAGACTGCAGAGGGCAGCCATTGACGCTCAAAATGTCGCCAGCACTTGCATAACAACTTCATTGCAAACTCATATATGGATTTCCCATTAGTGTCAGAATTAGAAAAATGGGGCTTGCGCCTGTTCCCACATCACAAGTGCTATAACTGAAAGCTGTCATACACAAACCATGGATGAAATGATTCCAGACATCAAAAGAGAAACATTTTGTGGGGAAAGACATTGATTGACGGCACATATACATATATATATATATCAAATTTATTTTGTATAGCGTATTTTACAGCAGTTGTCACAATACGCTTTAAAGAAAACCTTGGCCTAAACCCCCCAGAGGAGCAAGCGTAAGGCAACAGTGGCAAGGAAGAACTCCCTGTGGCAGATGGGAAGAAGCCTCGGAAGGAACCAGGCTCAAGGCGGGAAACCCATCCTCCTCTGGTCAGCTCAGGGTGTTGATTGATATACCAGCCAATCAGTCCTTACTATCTCCTCCCTTGGAAGGCAATGTAATGTGCCTGTTAGCTGACTGGCAAACAGGGTTGCTGCATCGAACAAGATTACCAATGACACATCGTGCTTACTCTCTGCTCATACAGACAGCTTGCTAATAATGAGATGTTGTCATGCTGAAGGTTAAGATGTGCCTGAGAGTGTTTATGCAAATAGTAGATGAAAGATGATTGGCTGCTATGACTGAAATCCAGGGCCTACGTCACATCTGGAGCCAGCTTGAAACTGGCTTGTTTTGTCCAGTGATTTTTTTTATTTTTTATAATTTGGGACAATTATGGTGATAAAACCATGCATTTAATAAAACTTGAAACAAATGAGTGTGGATATTAAAGCCTGGGTAGTTTAAAGGACACTAATTCAAGCAGCGCATTGTGGTGTCAAGGTGGCATTTCAGCCACTCGGGGCAAGCGCAAAAAAAAAAAGGATAAATATGGTAAAAGTGTAGGCGCCTCTACAAAATATCGACCTACCCTCGGGTCGGCTGTATTTGCGCTAGCGAGGAGCTGTTAGCGTCCTCGGGACGGAACCCTACTGGTCCCATAGACAGACCGTCCATCATTGCAGCCATGCACAAAATAAAATAAATATAATTTATTGCAGCTGTTCAAGTTACATACCACAAAATAGGAAGCTCAAGCAGCACCCCCCCCCCACCCCCCCCCCCCCCCCATCCCCGGTTCCACCTCTGTGTCAGAGTTCAGCAACACTTGCATAACAGGCAGCCACACAGTCCTTGTTGTTGCATGTAGCCCCAACAAGAGTCCATTTGCAAAACTTCAAAAACAAGCAGAGGAACTTGCGCATTTTTCGCAACAACTTCACAGTAACTTGTCTTCTCTATCATTCCTACTGGTACATACATAATTTATTATTCCCCAGTTACGTCAGAAGAAGACCCATTATATCCACGCAACCTGACTGTGTATCCTCTTCTCTTGTACTAAACACCTTTCACTGTAAAGCACTCAATATATTTTACATCTTGTATAAAAATATAGCCTTTTAAATATTTCTGTAATTTTATATACATGAATTTCGGGTTAGAAAAGCACTTGATATGGAGTTGACAGCTCAATATTATCATTATTATTCCTATCAGCATTTCTTCTTTGTTTGTTCTGGTCTGTTGTCTCCTGTTCCAATTTTTCTACTTCACGATGAATCCAGACCTGCAATAAAAAAGAGAGGATAGCAGTTATCTAAATGTGTGCAATTTACAAGGAAGCCATTTTGATTTCTGAATGACAATAAAATGCAATTCTTCAGCTGTCTTCAAGCCAATATAGCATATTGTGAAAATCAACTTGTAGACCTACCCACAATATTGCATGACAGGCAGGGAAAAGTGTGTTTTTTCAGCATTTTGTATTGACTTTAGGATGCATTTCAAGGATGCATTTTCTTGTTGCATCCAACCCTCCAACCCAAAATGTTAGCATAACTTAAATCATATTCAAGATAAAATTGGAGCTTCAATTACCAATTTTCCAAAACCGTACCACTAATCACACCAAACAAAAAATGATACAGAAGTATCATAAACAAAATTTGATTGCATAATTTGCTAGAGCCTACAGAACCACTGGGGAACCAGAAATTGTATTTTTAAAAAACAAAAAACATTCAGTGCTCTATTTTCAGAGAAAAAAGTAGATGCTTACAAGATAGTTCTGTTCTTTCACAATCTTGCATTTCAATGTCTTTGTCGAATGAAGTCAATCTAGAAAAATAGGAAAGGTTACATTCGTTTCCAAACTCACTGTTCACAGATAATCCTAACATGACATATACCTTTACAAACACTTTGACTATCGCTACAGTCAGTTCCCACGATAAAATGAGACTCACTTCGGTCTTAGCAATGAATATAACAGAACAGCGATTGCCGTTTTAAGATTTTATAATTCAGTTATTTTATATTCATGTTTGTTCTTGTTCCGTAATGCTGCCATCCCCTTGTGTCTTTGAAAGTATGGCATACTTCTAGCTTACAACGAAAACAGTACAGAATATATGACTGAAAGCATTTACCTCTGATTGCCTTCACCTTCGGAGCTATGAAGCAGTGCTTTGAGTTTCTGTGAGAAGCAAACACAACATGAAAATCTCATTCACATGTGGGACCTTTCGGGAGAAGATAAATAAACCCGAAATTGTTTGGGCCCGGGGATGGCTGCAGCCATAAACGACCGCAGAAAAACTGTTTACCTTCTGTTTCCTGAAACAGTAGAGCGTAATTAAAAGCATCAGTCCCCCACACGCCGATGCCGCGATGAAGGCGATCTTGTAGGAGAAGTGCCCCTCCCCCTCGGCCCCGTTTTGGAAGCCGGCCCCTGCGCCTCTCTCCGGTTGTCCTGACGGCGAGTCGGAGTCCGCGGTCTCTGCTAAGCCTTGAGGCCCAACACCTGCAGGAAGACACGCAGCTTTGTGAGTTTCAGGTGGCAGGTTAGTATGCAAAGGCAACTGGGCTCGAGGCTCAGATGTTGTGGTTCTGTGGGAGCTGATGTTTGTATCCTTGAGGGGAGCGTATCCATGTTCCCAGGGTCCTATGTTCCCAGGTTCCTAAGTACCCAGGGTCCTATGTTCCCAGGTTCCTAAGTACCCAGGGTCCTATGTTCCCCAGTTTCCTAAGTACCCAGGTTCCTAAGTACCCAGGGTCCTATGTTCCCAGGTTCCTAAGTACCCAGGGTCCTATTTTGTTCAATATTCTGTTAACACACATTAATCCTCCTATTGTGTTCGGGTCAAATTTGACCCGTTTCAAGTTAAAATATTCCATAAATATTATCCAGTTTTTTTATTGGAACAAGGCTTCAAAACAGCTATGTAAACACAACAAAACCAATGGTTATCATTTTATTTGCTTTTGAAGAGATGGGGAACATAGGACCCTGGGAGGGCACATATGTAGAGCTGGGGAACATAGGACCCTTTGCCATGTTCCCATTATGTGCCATATGAATCTGGGGAACATAGGACCCAGGGAACATAGGAATGACCCCTCCTTGAGTATGGGACTTGTAACCTGAACTGCTTCAGTAAAAGATTCAGCTGTTTCTATTGATTATATTTAATGGATAGGAGCATGTCATTTATATTGGGACAGCAGGTAATGCCATCCTGCCAAGTTACGCCTTGGCAGGGCGGTATTCCCCATACCAAACGTCTGCCACTTTTCAGGGTTCCCTACAGAAATAACCGCAGTGACCACAGGCACTCAGCCCTTAAAAAATTGGGCAGCATTACTTTGAAATACAGCTTGTTTAATTTGTGTGAGCTAAGACTTGCCATAATTTTGACATCAATATTTATAATGGCAAATATAAATTTTGCCAGTTTGAATTAATGACTTGTGTGTGAGTAACTTGCCATTTTTATACGTTGAAAACTATTAAATATACTGCACTATGAGCTTGCACGTATGTGCGTGCATGTGTGTGTGCATGAGTGTGTTTGTGTGTGTTTGCATGTGAATGTGCATGAGAGACAGGTTAACATCACCAGCAATACAAGGCCAAGAACCTTTGAATGACAGAGAAAAGTTAGTGGTTTAAAAGCAGACAAATATTAGAAGATGAAAGGACAGTAGCATGGCTTTTGTGGCTCTAGTAGGAGGCAGCAAGTCAGTTAATGGATGTTAATGGATGTGCCGTCATCAAAAGTCATCATAAAAGTAATCAAATCTGGATGCTTTCAGGGAGCAGAGACGGGTTCTTCAGTTCTTCTCCAAGCAATTCACTGTCTACAGACGCCATTCGTTTGGCAGCAGGGACAAACAAGCCAAAGCGCTTAGCCTGAATCTCCATGCGCGAGAGGGTTTGTGCTTCAGCAAAGTTGACAAAAAATACACTCACAACATTTAGGGTGGGATGGGTGGACATGTTACCTGGGCTTTCCAACTTCTCACGGGTGGTCCTCATAGATACTGATTCATGCTTTGGCACAGGTGGCGGTACAGGGGGATCAAACTGTCTCACAGGAAGACCAGAAACGGTGGTTCTTCCTGGCAGAGGGACAGTGTGCTTGATTGTGCTTCTTGTTGTTTCTCCAGCTTGTGAAACATCTGAACGGTCGTTCAACTCGAGGAAGCGGTCCTCCGGGGAAACTCTGGGTCCTAGAGATCTCTTAGTCAGCAAGACAGCTGTGGTGTCCTCCGGCTTCGTGGGAGTACTTCTGACCGGAGCCTCGTGGGACGGAACGGGCGTGACGGGGTTGTCTGCGTGTTCCTGGGACGAAGGGCTGACCGCACGAGACGAATCGAGAAACGATGTGCGTTGGGACGACCGACTCCCGGTCGAGCCAGATACTCTGTTCTGAGTTGGGCTCTGTGTGAAAGCCGAGGAGGCGACCGTGGTGGGACTCCTTTTCTCCGAAACAACGTGACTCACAGAGGCGTCCATCCCTCGCACGCTTTCTGCAGACACGGGAGTAGACTGAGATGCATCCGAAGACTCTGAAGTGTCCGGTGTGCCGGTTACAGGGTCCAAATGAACCCTGTGGCACGAAGCACCTGGGCATCCGGGACAACCGTTCTTTTCATCTAAAGATGCAGAGGATCCTGTGGTGGATCTCAAATTACCGGCTCCGGGGAATGCAAGAAACAAAATGTCCCCATTGGCCTCCTCTTTCTCCTCCTTGCTAACTGAGGTGATGGACTCAGTTTCCTTCGGTCTGTGGTGGCTGTTGTAGTCGTGGGTGACAGGGATGTAGTCCCAGGGGTTCCTTGTGTCCATAGGAGGTTGGGCCAGCTTAGGCGGTTGGGAGGAATGCGACTGTAATTGAGATGGCTGCACGAGGTCTTCCCATTGACTGGTTTCCATTGGCTTAGTCTTTCCATTGGCTGGCAAAGAAACCTGTTCAGAAGCTCCGTAACCGAGAGTCGGGCAAGAACAATGACATTCGGTTGCACCTACAGAGAACCAGAGAGACACCTATAAAGACAACGCCTATAAAGTGCTAATGTGAATGAGTGGATGTTGTTCAAAAATAAATTTCAGAATGTGCAAAAGATTTTAGCATGTGAGCAGACATATACAAAAAACACCTGGACACTATTTTGCTGATGTTTCTGCAATGTTAATGTTCCCACATAATTACAATGATAACATTCCTTAGAGTAACGTTCATGGGTTGTGTTTTTCGTACCTGTGGTTTGGGCAAGTGCTGTGGTTGATTCTGGGTAATCCTCAGCATACTCCTCTTCACAGTTCCAGTCCACTGGTTTGTCGTTCTTCGTCATCAGCTCCATATAGAGCTGTATGACTTCCTTTATTTTCCCCAGGGCTTCTCGTAGAGAACTGCTGTAGTCTTTTTCAAATCTCACAGGATTGTCCTATTGAAAAAAAATTGCATCCAGACATTCAGTGTACATGCATTATTAAAAAAAAAATAATAATAATAATACATTTTTTTTAAATAATAGTTTATTAAGCATGATGGCATATAGGCTTATGCTTGTCATCCAACCAGTGTTAGCCTTAACATCCCTATTTACAACAATACAAATACATTCGAGCTAATTAACATGTTGATTACGAAATCTACCCTTTACCCTTTAAACAAATGAAACAACATTATTTAAACAATGCAACAATTTTGGTTTTATTAATAGGCTCATAGACCTTCATCAGGAAAAATGTTTTAAAAAAACCCCAAAAGAAAACCAAAAAAAAAAAAAAAACATACTCTTAGGGGTCACTGAATGGTTGATGAGTATGAAAATAATGTGAATCATATGCTATGGCCTTCTCAGTCACCAGATCTCAACCAAATTGAACACCTATGGTAAGATAGCGCTCTCCACCACCATCTTCAAAACACCAAATGAGGTAATATCTCTTGGAAGAATGGTGTTCCATCCCTCCAGTAGAGTTCCAGAGACTTGTAGAATCTATGCCAAGGTGTACTGAAGCTGTTCTTGTGGGTTGTGTTGGCCTAACACCTTACTAAGACAATTCATGTTGCTCTTTTCTTTAGTCACCTGTTTGTATGATGAAACTGTCAGTTTGCTTGTGGCCTTGATACAGTGGTATTTCAGCAAAATAAGGTGGGCGATCTGAGGTTCAGCCAAAATGAACCTAAACCTCCACCACATCCACAGGTAAATCTATTCCTCTTAAACCAACCAACCTGTCTTTTACGACTGTGCCACAGGTACCATACGGCTTGCAGTCACAAAATTAGCGAAATTGTGTCGGACACGCCTTAATGCACTTAATACTTTACGCCTAACAATTTAAAATTGTGCCTTGACTAACAATAGGGCCCTTGGAAATTTAAGTCAACAAGGAGCGTATTTAGATTTGATGAGATGTATTAAAGAGTTCTTAAAGAAGACGTGGCCATCCAGTAAACCTTTGATAGGCACACAAATTGCATTTGGTAGATGAGGTCATGGAGACAATGGATGTTAGCGTGCGTTTTTTGAAAAACCAAATGTCAACAGCACACCAAACAGCACGCCGCCATGGCACTCTTTGCCGAAGTCGAAAAGTAATCTAATTTGAATTCAATTTATTTTTATGCGCCCTGTTTACAGGAGCCTCAGTCTTCATGTTTGTATCACGGGATTGCCCGTGAGGAAGTCAGATTAATCCTGAAATTTGGCGAACAACGGTTAAGCCAAACAGTTTCAACATCCTGGCTTTCGGCTTTGACCTCCTTGCATCCTTTCCTGGTGTCCTTTCCTCACTCCTTAGCTCCACATGTTGGAGGACGCAAGGGAAGGAAGCAAGGATAGGACGCGAGGACGGAGCAGTCGAGGAAACGTGTATTAGGGAAATGGAACGTCCTTGCCCTTTCAAGCGTCAGTTTGAAGCCATGAAGCAATTAACCAATTTAGTCCTATTTTATGACAAATTTGCATCTGGAATCAAAACAAATCATGTTTCACTCTATGGGGAGTAAGATCAACGGTAAACAATGCACTCACCTCAATCTCCTCATTGATTTGTGGAATGCATTGTTCAGAATAAATGTTCCACACCAAATTCTTCAGTTTATCGACGTAACCATAGTTATCAGAGTCCTTGGTGTATCGAAAGTGACTGTCCAGAAGTTCCAGGATTTGAGGGAAGGCTGCTTTAACATAACAGACTTTACTCTGTAAAATAAAACATTAAAGTGTCAATAATAATGTTATACTACTTGCATACTCTGGTTTTAACATCTAACATTGATTTTCATTTCACACTCTCTGTTCACATTGTGAAATATACATTTCATAACATTCAAGCTTTCGTTAACAGGATGTACTTCGATATTTAGCAAATGCCTGGGGTCAATTTAAATTTTAAACGTGAAAGCCTGAGTGTGCAAGCTCGGTTTTCACACTGACATAACTACCGTTGTTCCTGCTTCTCGCCCAATGCATGCTGGGATAGCCCCCCGCAACCCTGACAAGGAGTACGCAGGCATAGATAATTGATGGATGAATGGATGGATGGATAAAAACCGTTGTGTCTGCTTGAAATGGTGTGAATATTATCTGTGCAGTTATTTATGAAATGATAGGATAAAACGTATGTTTACCAAACCGTGACGCTCCATGAATTTGTAGGTCATTGAACAGCCATTTTGCAACTGGTTATCAATCTGCAGAAGGAAAAATAAAACAATAATTTTTTTTACAATTATACACAGTTTAATGCTTGACATCGTTAGCTGTGACATCTGTGCCTGCATCAATTTATAAAAACATAGATTTATGTACGAACTAGCATATTGACATGGCTTGCTTTAAGCTATACTAAATACAAAATATATACACAAAATAAGGTATCTTTAGCCACCCACAACAGTGGCAAGAGTGTTGTCTGACAAGCCGATTGCAATTCTAGAATTTTAACAAGCTGTTCGTTTTTATTTTATTTTGACGTTTCTTTCGTTTTTCGGGGGGTTAATTGCCCTCTTAAGCCATTGTTAAATTGTTTTGGAAATAGCTACGCATTCCCTGAAGAATAAAAGTCCCATGTTCACACGGAAATGCCTTCACTTGCCCTGACTGTGGTGCAAATGGCTGAATGCATGGACATGTGAATGTACAGTGCATTGATAATGGGTAGAATCACGACCATTTAAGCAGCTCTTGTATTAGGCATTCTGGCAGACAGAGTCGTCCGCGGGAGCATCATGACGTGAGTGGTGGAACAAGCTCCCTGTCCCTCTACGAACCTCCCCCTCATTGCCCATCTTCCGCCGTGGTCTGAAGACTCATCCGTTCAGACAACACCTAGACTAACTATGACCACTCTGACGATTATTTCTATCACTTACATTCCCCTCTTTCACGCTACACATGTACCTCCTGTGCCACTTTCAGGTTACATGTACCACCATCCAGCACTTACTGTGCCTTGTATCATTGTCTTGATGTTGTAGCTTGTCACGCCTTCTAGCTTGACTTAGCATAGGTTAGGTAAGAGTAATTTTCACTGTGTGAACTGGTCTTAACGTGTTCATGGCTACGAATAACCGTACAAAATGAGTATTGTACCTTATCGGACCTGTGTTTTGTAGTTGTTCCAGTGACCTTTGCTGTGCACTTATTGTACGTCGCTTTGGATAAAAGCATCTGCCATAAAAATGTAATGTGTGTGAGTGTGTGGGAGAGAGTGTGTGGGAGAGAGTGTGTGTGAGTGTGTGTGTGTGAGTGTGTGTGTGAGTGTGTGAGTGGTGTTGGTGACTCACCAGTCGATCAAGGTTCAGGAGGTGCTCTTTCGTCACCGAGTGCCGACACGGGCCAGGAACTTGGCCGAGGACCAGATGGAAGCACATGATGATAAAAAAGCACCTTGCCTGTGGACCGACAGCACACTGCATTACTATCTTACACCTCACTGCATTACGTCACATTACGCTACAGGACCATTACATTATGTTACAAGCGCTTAGCACAGCGGTTCCCAAACACACACACACACACACACACACACACTCACACACACGCACACACTCACACACACTCAAGCTCTCACACACACACTCACACACACGCACACACTCAAGCTCTCACACACACACTCTCACACACGCACACACTCAAGCTCTGACACACGCACACACACACACACACTCACACCCTCTGTGCTGTGCCTTTTTCCATCAACCCTCTCCATGCCCCCCACTTTTGGAACCAGTGACCTCACAGCCGCTCGCTGTACAGAAGTGGAGAACGTCAGTGCAGCTCTCACAGATACACAGACACAATATCACTAAGAAGGCACATGTCAACTGAACAAATAATTTGTACCTAACAAAAGGAAGGCAGACCGCTAGATGGATAACCTTTGCACAGATATACGGTAACTATAACATTGCCCAAAAGGAAATCCAAAGAAAGGAAGAGATAAAGAAAGGGAGGATACAGCAGTGTCCCAAAAGGAATTGGAAAACATTTTGATTATCTTTTTTTTGACTCCAGCCCAACCCAGTATTCAGTTCCTTTTCTCTGGAAGGATTACTGACCATGTGACATTAAATTTACTCCATCTCACAGAAATCACAGGAGAATCATGCCGTGTCATACAATACGCTAAATGAAAATCGAACAGCGTCTAATAAGGAGCCATTATGCATTAATTACGCATTAATGAAGCCGGTGTTTCGTTGTGATGTGGAAAGTAAGATGGAAAGGAAGTGCTCATTGCTTCTTAGCACCATGCGGTCAACACGTTCGCACAGACGTGAGTCAGAGGGGACAGCTTTCGGTTCTCTACCCCAGCCCCGGATGTAATGTTGCCCCCCTGCTCATACCTATGATTTTCGCTCGAAAAGCCAGTTTGTCCCCATTGGGCTCCATTCATTTTTGACCGTAAAAATAAAATACTTCCACTCAAATATTGATGTTAATTTGCTTATTATTTCTCTGAGGTAAATTTTCTTTTTTCCTATCACACAATATATATCCTTACATTTATATAGAGCTGGTCTTGTAACCCAAAGGTCACAGGTTCGATTCCTGGGTAGGACCCTGCCATTGTACCCATGAGCAAGGTACTGTATAAATGATGGATGTAATGTAAAATGCTATTTTAAAAAGTTGTGTAAGTTACTCTGGATAAGAGTGTCTGCTAAAATGCCTGTAATGTAATGTAATGTAGGAAGATATAACATGCAGCTCAAACCCTCTCGACTGAAATCCTCCCAACCTCGGGCATTGCTTCAGCCAGCCGGGCGTAACCCTGCGTTTCTCTTGGCCACAGTCAGCAACTGTGACTAGAACAGTGCCTTAATCCGATGCGCCACCCAGCAGCTAATGCGTACATTTTTAAACAATGAATTACTTGCACTGATTTAATGTGATCCATCCACAGAGCACCGCGACGAAAAGGGATAAGACGTTTGCTCTGCTGTACTTTCAGGATATAATGTTCAATTAAAATTTTCTGGATGATTAAAATGGAGAGAGACAAAAAGGCCTCGATTCAGTCCACGTTCGGCCCTGACCTTTGACCTTTAACGAAACGCGTGATGCTTCCGATTCGTCAGGCGCTCTCGAGTTTATCGTAAGTTCAGCGAATCCGGCGTTTCCCGATTCCCAGACCGCTGGATGAAAGTCAGTCAGACTCTCGCTCATGTTGCGCAATGCGGGAGCTGTTTTTTTTTTTTTTCTTCCTACACCGTAGTCTTCCAAAAAAAAAACAAAAAAAAAAAACGTACTACGCCGGTTTAATGCACGGGTGCTGTCCATCTCTATCTCCACACACCCTGAATGAAACCAGATGTTTTTTCAGTGACGCACCGCCAACAGAATCCCCATCTGGCTGTGCGTGGATCAGCAGGCAGGCTCAGAGAGCATCTCTCTTATGCCAGCAGCTCTCTCTCTCTGCTGTGAGCCATCCCTTCTTTAGTAGCCTGGCCAGTGCTTTAGCGTGTTTACCACACGATTCGTGATTCATTTTTCAGTGAGACTTTTTCAATCTGCACTGACTCATGCCTCTGTTGAAACATAATTTAAGCTATGAAACCTCTCTCTGCTCACCGGTATCTTTCTCAAACTATTTATTTATTTATTTATTTATTTGTATCATTCAGTGCCAGTCTGTTGTAGTATTTGCAGTACTCACAGTTCCTACAAGGAAAACTGGTGGCTAACGTGCTAGCTAGCTTCTGGCAGTTCACTCATTTATTCGTTGACCTGTATCGTTTTTTCCCCCCACCTACATTCAGACGGATGAACTCTCATCTTCCCACTAGCAGGAACACTAACTTCATGATTCAAAAGAAAGAACTAATTTCAAAATTGCATGTTTATTTGAATCAACGTTGCGTTGAAAGCAATGCAAGCCACATCCTCTGTCCAGTGTCCTGTGCAGCAGGCTAACTCTACCATAGGTAGATACCATAGGTATTGGTTGTCGGTTTTTGCCACACACACACACACACACAAGGGCTTCCTCATTATTTTGTTTATTTGCCTGTACTGTATAAGACACGTACAACAGAAAAGGTGAACCCCCAAAATAGCCACATTTCCATGTTAGCCAGCCAGGGGGATGAGATCCATTAAAAGGCCAAAAGAAACCAGCCAGGTAATGAGTGTTTTTGAACCCCCCCCCCCCCCCCCCCCAAAGACTTTGACCTGACCAAAATGGAGGTACGGCTAGCTTATGCATTAACGCACCGCTTAGAAAAACAACTGCCTGACCGCGCTGGGCTATGCGGAGCTCTGCACAAACCCAATGACTTCTCGGCACTGAACTGATTCATTAAACTGGCAACGCTGAGTGTTTATTGTGACTGCTGGAGGACAGTGACTTCTGGCTCTGATTAATGAAGTTAATTCACTTGTTCTGATTTATATTTCCTCTTCCTCTTCCACGCAATGGCACAACTGATGTCTCTTTTGATCTGTTTTAATTTTTTGTTTTTTTTAACGAGTGAATAAGCTGCCATAACCACAAATTTAAAACGGGTCTGGTTCTAAATTGATGATGTTCTCTTAGAGGATACTGCAGAGTGTTATTATTATACTGGTCAAAAATCACCTGGGGCGACAGCGTGGAGCCACCAAGGTGGTCATTTCACACTCAAAAACGTGATCATTTGTCCCCTTTCCCAGTTCAACAGCTGTTTTGTGTGAGCATACTACAGTATATTCAAATTTGAAATGTAATTAAGCGTGTTATTTTTGTATGGGACAGTTCCGCTCGCGATAATAATAAGGAGTGTCGGAACTAGGCCTTGTTTTCAAACTAAATGTAAATGCGATGTTCCATAAAAGTGATGTATTTGTACTGCATCAGCACATACGGCACCCAGTTGCCAACTGTAGTCCACAAGTGCCTTCTAATCCTCTCACTTAAACAGATATCGTTTACCTCATCTTCAGTGTAGGAAAGAAAGTGTAGTTTTGACGCTGAGAACAATAGAATAATGGTATTTACCAATTTGCCTTCGCTATTGTCAGTGAAAGAGCTTCAATGTGGTGCAGTTACCGTTGGAAAAACAGATCCGTCTATTTAAAAGAAAACCCATTACATTACTTTACAGACGCTTTTATCCATGAGCGACATAGAATAAGTGCATAACGAACACAGGTCCGATAATGTTACAATACTCATTATGTAACAGCTATCCATAGCCATGAACACATTTAGTCCAGTTCACACAGTAAGCATTAGGCTAGGTCAGAATGTTACAGTAAGTCAAACTAGGAGGCATGACAGTGAGCTACAACATCAGGATAACAATACGAGTGCAATATAAGTGCTGGATGGTGGTACGTAGCAAATGTACAGATGTTTTTCAGAGGCGAACCCCCTTCGTCACAGAAAACCTACACTACTGAGTTTTGCCTTTGATAAACTTTTGGGTTGAGTGCAAATAAACGTTTTTTAACGGCTGTCGCTTTTCATTTTCATTACATTTGTCCCATCTATCAGTTGCTGTCCCGGTTTCTCGTGGTTGTGGCATAAAAATGTGATCAGACAGATCTTCCTCACCCCCACCATTGGAGGAGTTAAAGGTCATGTCCCCTGCCAGTTGTTGCATCCCCTGCCCATTGGGGTGGTCTTGCAACCGAAAGGTCACAGGTTCGATTCCCGGGTCAGACACTGCCATTGTACCCTCGAGCAAGGTACTTAACCTGCACTGCTTCAGTATACATCCAGCTGTATTAAATGGATGCAGTGTTAATGCTTGCGTAAGTCGCTCTGGATAAGAGCATCTGCTAAATGCCTGTAATGTAATGTAATGCATTGCATCCCGTCAGAGATGCTGGATTTATGTTATATCTTCCTGAGAGTGGACGGGCCAGGGGGACAGTACAGGCCACGCAACGAGCCACAATGTACAGCAAGCGACCTCATGACAAATCAACCGAATACGCTTGATAACAGCTGTTAACTGCTGAAACTGGACTCAAACAGCACGCGGACCTCGCTTGTTCTCTACTGCATTTGTTCTTCACCAAACCATTTGACTCCAAGAATAACACCCTCCGACATTGACAAAGGGAGATAAAATAAACAAAACGAACCAAACAAAACAACCCAGGTGTGACAACGCTCCAAGTTACCGAAGCTGCTGTTTCTGGACCGGAACACTTCCTGCTGGAGGTGTCATGCTTACCAACCAGCGGCATATATCCTGGTGTGAAGGCTGCAAAAAATGGTGCTTAATTATCCGTGTCTGTTAGGTAAAAAAAAGCGGAAGGAAACAAGCTCCCCTGATACTAACTATTAAGATAAAACAAACAAGAAGCAGATTTCTAATACAGATGGGCCATTGGAAAATATGGCTCCTTTGGGAAGGAAGATCTTCACAGTAGGCTATTTATTCATTTGATTTACAAGACTGCAGTGGTCACTCCTACCATTGCAATGGGCTCCTTCCCTGACCTCTGCATGCCAGGGAAGAGAATTTGCTTGCCATGAATTTTACTTAATGCCAGATAAATTGGCAAAAGTGACAATTACCATTTGGGCTAGTGTGTATTGTTATGTTAAATTAACATGACAATGAGAACAGGCCATTCAACCCAACATTGCTTGCCATTTTCCTAACTAAATTGTACCTAGTGCTCTGCTTCGCTACAAGCTAGATGGTATCTGACACCATATCAGGCCTGGTCTTGGAAAAACCCCCGGAGTTTCTGCCTACTGCATGACCCGACGAGCTAGTTCACACATTGACCACCCTCTGCGTAGCTGCGCATTTACCAAAAATAGGACTTTCCAAGGCAGGACGGTGTATCTTTTTTTTGCTATTTGCTGTGCCAAATGTGAGAGTGAAACCGGAGCAGAGGGTCACTGACTCACACCCCCAGCATGAGACACAGATGAAGTATGGCTTTCGGAAATGCGGAGTTCATGCCTGAACTAAAAAAAAAAAGGTACACGGGTCATATAAAATGATTCGTCTAAATAGCTCTGCCTGGTTTCCATGGAAACAGCATCTGTGCATCAACAGAAACAATATCAAATATAACATTTCTTAAACTCCCTGGGAAAAAAAAGACCCCCAAAACAAAACAAACATATGCAAATGCATGGGATTCTATTGCCGCTACAATGTAATCACCTTAGGGATACAATGCTGGGAAAACTAGAAACAGACGGCAGTTTGTGGTTGACATTGACATCATGGGTGAATTGAATTTAAATTTAACCAAGGTGCTATTTATACTCTTGGCCAACGCTGCACTATCAGCAAGAAATAGGGGTGTCAGTTTCACAGGAGACTTGTTGCAATCGTTTCCGATTGAGAGATCCCACGCTGCACTCTTATTTAACTTCTCAGTTCTAGGCACTCATGCAATGCAATGCAAATAAATAGATAAAAATGACTCGCATTGAAGCTTAGCAGTGACAGTAATTGTAAATTTTGAATGAGAGAGAAAAAAAAAAAAACATTGTTTGGCATCTTTAAGGTGGAATTTACATGACTTGGCTGTGCAGAATGGATATCATTATTTTTGCGAAAGTTCAGCCTAAAAATAAATACAAAAAACCCCAGCGGTATTTAATCTTGTCTAAGATCTCATCGTGTAGAGGTCTCTGCTCACATCCCACAGACCAACAGACACATCGCCACTGCAAACATGTTCAGAGGGGTTTTTTTTTTTTTTTTTTAACGTGCACTTCAGGCTAGTTGTTAGGCCGCAACCTTACAAAGTTCCAGAAGAAACACACAGAATTTTGGTTGTGAATTACTGGCGCTTGTATAAATGTAGTCCAGGCCCGATCCGACCCGCTCCATTGTCTGCGTGCAGAAGAACGCTCTACAGGCCCAGGGGACTGGCTCTGGAAGTAAATCACACATTTTGAACTCTGTGTTCCGAAAGATGGAGACAGTAAATCCTCGCCCGCACTATAGTAAATAATCGATTGTCTCACTTTTCCATCGCCACCAACCCCCGTCAAGTGCATGACGTTCCGTCTCGTCTGTTCGTTAATTGGAAGCTTGCAAAATCAAAACCTGCCACGTTAGATTTATTTAAACTGCACGTATCTGCTGCTTCCTGGAAAAGTGGTGGAAAAATCTGGTACTTATGATAGAGAAATACGGCATTTGGCACCATAGAGTACTATGGTTGCCACTGAATTCCTTGTACAATAGGTGCCATTTTTTTCAGATTTGCGACTCATGGTTTCAAGTATTTTCAATAGCCGGCGTTGTCTTTTAATGCCCTTTTCATCTCATAAATATTCATATTTATCACCGTCTGGCATATCATTAACTTTGAGATACGCGTTTGCCAAAATGTCGATTTTACCAATGGGATATAAGCACGTGCAAATCTTTACCAATAGGATATAAGCACGTGTAAATCTTTACCAATACGATATGAGCGTGTGTAGATTCAGATAACCTCTTAGAGTCGACTGCAGACCGCCCCGTGAAGATTTTCCAATTTGGCTCGTGGAGTTTACCGTGCATCCAAACGCAAATCGCTTCTGACTGAGCGTGCAGCATTCGGACGAAGACAGCGCCAAGCCGCCGTTTTATGTAACTCACTGTAGTCTATTTTGATAAAATTTTAAGGGGCAGTGAATTCAAAACAGCCCAATGAAAATTTGGAACGACGGGGAGCCGTTACAAGACTGTAAAGAGTTCTCCCACGGGTCCACTTCACAGATTCTTTACTGCAGTTCCAGAAAATCATGATCCAATGGGGCTTCCCAGGACCCCCACCCCCACCCTAGTGTCTGCATGTCTTCATTTTTTTATTTATTTATGTTTCATTTTCAATAGAGTCCAGTTCGGGTTAATGCAACGACATGCAGTGCCCATCCCAGTAAAATTAAAATGAACACTGAGTACTTATTTTTGTGCTGTGATGGAAGTACTGAACGTTGGTTCAATTCAGAAGCACATCAGAGCCACAGTTAAATCTCAACAAAAGGTAAGCGGGGCATTTCAAAGAGGAAACAGAAAGACCAACAAAAGCATATCAGCCAGTCTACTAAATAAATATATGGACTGCAGGTCTCTCAATGACATAGCTACTGAAAAAAACAAAAGCTTTGGAAAATTGCCAGTGGAGCATAATGCAGGATTAATAGCTTTTTATATTAAATTTAAGTTAATGTTTACATTATTACATTAATGTTTTCTCTGAAAATTGATATTTTGTTACTAAAGTGTCTTCCTGAAGGGGGTTCATCCGTGCTTCAATACCATATTTGTAAATAATTAATTTAATCAAGGATCGGATCAATATCGAGTTTAGAACTTGCGATCAAAGGGAGTTGATAAGTTTATGAAGGTGTAGTATGTTAATCATTACATTGGACTCCTGAAAGCGACAACAAACACTGATAAAATATGATATGCTAGGTTCCTGTAGAAAGTCTAGAAAGCAGAAATTAAAATCATCAGCATATTTATAGGTTTATAGGTTTTGCAGTTACAACATACATAGATCTCTTTCGACTGACCCTAAAGGTTATGCAGGCAACCTGTTCAAGTGCGCACAACTGCAGCTGAAGCTGCAGGCTGAATTGCTAAGAAGAAGCTAGTCTGAAATCTATTCTATACAGCGTGCATTCACAGCATGATTTTCTTAGAACAACAAGACAGCAAAATTAGACATTTATTTCCCGACTGGTTCTGTTCATAACAAACCACATTTGAAACTTAATGAAATGCTGTTAAAACTTTCATAGACATATTATTTTAAAAAAGACACATACCTTGGCTTTGCAAAAAATGTGGGCTTGTTTGTATTTGTTCATCTGGCTAATGTATGCAGATAGAGAAGATCAAAGTCCTCTTTTAAATGCATTGGAGCAGTTGGTTTGTTTTCATTCTTCTTTCTTTTTTGTTTTTGCTTTTGCTTTTGCTTTTTAATTCCAGCGACGCAAATGAGTCTGATAGATATTCTCTCTCTCTCTCTATCTCCGGTGTCAGGCAGTGCTTGTCTGCTGAACACTGAGAGTCTCTCTCCCCCTCCCGGTCTTGTCTTGCTGTGAAACTATCTGTAAGACCTCCTCTTTGTCTCATGTGGTTTACAGGAAATGGCTCTCCTCAGCTCCACCGGCCAACGTCTTCTGCGGAGCCCCCCCCCCCCCCCATATCTGTCTGCGGCTGAATCATCACCTCCCAACACCAAAGATGAATTTGCACATTATTGCCTCATAAATGTGTTAAACATGCCTTTGATGTTGTCTTCACCACTTGCTCTTTTATTTATTTATTTTTTGATTGGTTGGGCCTGTCAGGTAGGGCTTTTTTATTTTATTTTTTTATTTTATTCTGAGCAATTTTCATTAAGGCCCAGCCAATGGGTTTTGTAAATACAAATGCTGCCGTTAAAAATGGTCTTGTTGAACATGTCTTGTTTAACATCTGTGTGATTTAACTACATTAGTCCAACATTTATTCTGAATTATAGACATAAAACCTGGCAAGTTTGTATCATAGATTTCTGCCAATTTCCCGAATTGAAATTCCTGATTTTTATTTTATATTCATTTTTAATTGATGCACATTAAACATGAGTGCATATAAAGTTCTAATATTACACTAGACGCTGTATATTGTAATACATACCAATAACTGCACCTTCAAACTTGATTCATTTGTAAAAACTGTGAGGGGGAAAAAATGTGTGCATATAAAATTATAATATTACACTAGAAAATATATATTTTAATATATACCAATAACTGCACCTCCAAACCGCATTTGTAAAAACTGTGAGGGGAAAAAACAAAGTTAGTGGCAGAGGTAGAAACGGGTTTTACAGGTTGGGAAAATGTGTTCACACACACATACACAATACCAATACTACATGAATGGCAATAGTCTGCATTTATATTATATTTCTGTCAAGACATGAGAAAGACAGAAGTATATTTAAAAATATGTTGTGTGCGAGATGTTTGCACTGGCTTCGGGCCCTTCTCTAGGTCTCTTCCAACACGTGTTAATTCATGACTTAAATCCTATTGCAAATCCATTGGCCTGGATTTTTATACACAGTCCTTGACTTGCTTTATGGACTGGCCAAAATTTCCCAAGGGGCGGCAGTCTGGTCTAGTTCCCGACGAGACCAGAGACACTGGACTCTCTCAACTGACGTGAAGAAAAATAAGGAATGAATAATGACGCGCTAATGATACACATTCTGAATGATAAATTAACACAGTGCCTTGAGGTATTCACAAGCTAACAGAGCCTTTCACCTCTGTACAGCCTCCGGCTGCATTGATTCGGTTTGTTTTAGACCAGCGTGGTGGCACCGTGCCAGTTTGGATGAAGGCAGTCGCTTCTGAACAGGACTGGAGTTTCCCGGCAAGCAAACAGCTGTTAAATAAAGGCCGGGCCCTTTGGCAGAGCCCCCAGCCATTCAGTCAGTTGTTCAGGACACCGGGGCAGCGATTGTAAGCAGGAGGTTTTCCCAGAAATCAAAAAGGTATTTAAAACCTTTTTTTTTTTTTTTGCATAAAATCTTTGAATTTTGTTTGTCGTCTGATGTCATTCGTTGCTGTGTGGATGATGGGACTTTCAGCGGAGGTTGCGGTGGTTTCTTATCACTGCTGCTTAGCGTCGGAGACTCTGGGAAATGTCTTAATGCCTGGCTCTGAGAAGCCGGTGCAGCACATGCGCTAATCGCTTCTGTGGTCCCTCGCGCTGACGAGGCCGCACGCGATAAAGTTGCCAGTAATAACAACAACATCCGAGTCTGGTATAGACGTTGGTGCAGTTGGTGCATACCTATTTGCAAAGGTGACTGGAATGCAGTGTGGCATAATGGTTAGGGAAGTGGGTCTGATGGGAATTCAGCTGAAACCTCGACCAAAGAACTCTAACCTGGACAGATATGATTTATTTCTTACAAAAAAAAAAAAAAAAAAATCACTGGATATTTATAAAATGAGACTTTTTTGCTTACCGACATGTTGGTCTATATTTAGCACGGGCCTTTTTTTTAAGCATTTAACCATTCAAGGTACAAGATCACCAATATGTGATTTTAATTTTACTAGCTGAACATTCTAATGCTGATGTAACAGTTGCTGTTGGTAATTGGAAAGCATAGGAGTTCCAGAACAGTGACTCAGCATTCCCAAAAATCTGAAAAATCTACTTGTCAAAGCGTTAAAGCTGGATTTAATTCGGCCTTATTCAATTTAGTTCTGAGTGGAAGTAAAGGAACATTGAAAATTGTTGAATGCCTGCCTTCCCAAGGAAAAACTTGCATAATCCACTGTGACATGAGCATACAAATAAAGTTTATAATTAGTAACAGATAAGCAAATGTCATGTATATAAACAGTAACAAGAACATGTCCTTGGATAGAGCCTTGGGGGACTCCTTTAGACATTTCCAGTGACAGACTGCAGTCCATTCACACATGCACATTAGTTTGTCAGTAAAGTAATTACATATTACGTATCACTTAAGGTGTTCATGGCTATGGATAACTGTGGCATAATGAGTATTGTGCCTTTATCGGACCTGTGTTTTGTAGTTGTTCCAATGACCTTCAGTATTCACTTATTGTAAGTCACTTTGGTTATAGCCTCTGGTCCACCAGCTCTCCGTGAAAGAATCCACATTGCCCAGCCACAGTCATCCAGCTGGATTTCTGGTGCCCAATGTGATGAGGGAAACCCAGCCAAATGAAACCTCCCCTTCCTGGAATGCAGTCAATGGTGTGCCATTGTGTGTGGATGCCAGGCACAGTCGTCATAGCGGGGATTCAGTACCAGGCTGTGGGGTGCATCCACATTTGAAGCCCAGCTTCTTAGAGCAGTGTTTCTCAACCCTGGTCCTGGGGACCCACAGTGTCTGCTGGTTTTTTGTCATAGCCAATCTCTTGGTCAATTAAGGGTTGTGGAGAACGTGCTCTACCATAATTGTGTGGTAAAGCTTATTTTAGCACAAAGGAGGTTTGGCTTGTTGCCATTTGCTGTCAGCAAACTGGAAACTGTTCAGTTTACAGAAATTGTTTCAGGTTTCCACACTCTGGGCAAATGGGACCCAAATGATT
Organism: Anguilla rostrata; assembly: GCF_018555375.3. Taxonomy (NCBI): domain Eukaryota; kingdom Metazoa; phylum Chordata; class Actinopteri; order Anguilliformes; family Anguillidae; genus Anguilla; species Anguilla rostrata. Next base: position 37,223,942 of record NC_057945.1, on the reverse strand, counting down.
TCACCTGTCATTCTGTAATTTAATCCATTAAAAATGGAACCACTTGCAATTGGAATTATTTCCCACATAGTACATATAGCACAGTAAATGAAAGCGTACTGTAAGTTGGTCTGCCTAATTGAACTCCTGGGATGTGAATATGGGATATATATTTTTAAGTCATACATATTTATTTCTGGCATATGGTGGCTTTAAGAGGGTAATTTGTCTATTTAAGAACAATTAGAGTCTAATTAAACCCAACTAGCAGCACATTATAATCCTGAGCTTGTTACTATGGTTGGAACAAAAACCAGCATACACAGTGGGTCACCAGGACCAGGGTTGAGAAACACTGTATTTTAAAGAGATAAGCCACCCAGCCGTGTTTAAAACGTTTTAGGGTTGAAGGTTGAACAGAATAAGCATCTCAAAATGTGTTGCAGTCTTGCTTAGCAATGAATTCTAATATTATACGTGAAAAAAATGAAAATGTATATATATTCAATTCCTCCTGCCCGTTGCAGTTGCCCCTGCCATAGCAGTTGCCACGCATTAAAATTCAACTTAATGGACGAGTATGAGCATGAGCATACACTGTAAGTGCAGAAAACCCTAATTACCGCAATCTACTTGATCCTGAACAAGCAAGGAGCTGCTGTTTGTTTCAACGGCATCCATTTTGAAAACGGGACAATACGCTGCCAGGGAACACGGTGCTTGGGATTTTGGGGATTTCTGTTTTCACTCCCGTTTCACTTTCCCCTGGACCATAAGGCAACGTACTGGGACTTAAGCAGCCTTCCTGTGTGGAGCCGTCCTCAAACCTTACTGCCGGTGACGTTAACACCAATGAATAGGCTCTGGAGGTTTGGAAGTATGCGGTTTGGTGTGTGTGTCTGTGTATGTGTGTGTGTGTGTGTGTGTGTGTGTGTGTGTGTGTGGTGCTTTGCTTTCAACAATCAAGCAGTTTGCCAGGGATTTATTTTTATTTATTTATTTTTTGTCACTTACCATGATGCACCCCATCACAATGAAGTACATGTGCACATGTGCAACATCCAAAGGATTGCACAGGAAGTGTACCCTATTCTTTGAAGCTGTATTTAGTTAAGTTATATTATATTAATTTAAATTAAGTTATATTATATTATATGATGACCCAGACTATGCATACTTTTCTTTTGCATTAACAGCAACTGCTTTGGATTATGTGTGGCACTGTGAACAACCCTTTTTTATTTGTATATATTTAGAAAACCTTTCATACATGAGTAACACAAAGTGGTAAACCTGCAATAGTAGTTCACTTGCAAGTTACAGCACCATTTTGCTAATTTTTCTTAAAAAAAAACTGTCGTATGTACTTTATGTCGTAAAAGCAAAAGTAATTGTTCCATGTCCAGTAGCACTTCCTTTGCCAGCAGTAGTGTTATTGGCATCACTACAAGATGGTACAGATTACAGGCATTTAGCAGACACTCTTTTCCAGAGCGAGTTACATACAGTATATACTGAAGCAATACAGGTTCAGTGCCTTGCTCAAGGAAAATCGAACCTGTGTCCTTTAGGTTACAAGACCAGTTCCTTACCCATTATACTACACTTAGTGTTGTGGTTTATGAATATTTATGTATTTATTTATTTATTTATTTATTTATTTATTTATTTTTACTATTTTAAATGGGTGCCAAATCCAGCAAGTTCTCTATGGAGCAGTGGCAGCCTATTTGTTGTATTGGAACACCTAACTAGACACCTGACTGAAAGGTCAATGTGATTAGCAAATTTGCTTAAAAATTGATCGCTTGCGGCAGCTGAATTGCTTAACTTTATTACATTAGATGTACATTCCACAAAAGACCTGTTCCAACATTCACGCAAATCAGATCTGTGGTGCACGAGATGCTATCGTTTTTTTCACTAGTAAACATATTTTCAAAATTACGAAATAATTTGTCATCCAGTTTATGGCATTAACAACAAAAAAAACATTTAATGCCCTCATCATTTCAGGCAGTTAATAATAATAATAATAAGAATAATAATAATAATAATAATAATACATTTTATATATTTATATGGTCCTTTCCAAGCTTAAAGGGGAATTTCACTTTATAACACTGCTTCTCATGACTGATATTGTCCTTCTAATGAATGTGTCGCCCTTCATTTCTCGATTAGCTATTTCATTTTAAATGTCTAACGTTAGAAACAAAGACCTGTTTTTTTTTTTGCGCAAGTCCACATAGTAGTACGGTTTCCGTTTTTTTTCTTCTTCTTCGATTTCGTTTAGCGGCAAAGTCGAGAACGAGCGAAGCAAAACATTCCATTAACTTAGCATTGAAATCGAACAAACTAACGTCTGCTAGCTTTTGTTTGATGCGACATCGGTGTAATAATGAGGTTCATTTTACCCGGTTGGTATAATGCCCCCATTAAACTTGATTTGAAAGCACATTTTCATAGTTTTCCATGCGATGCAACTTTGTGCCAGACATGGCTGGATGTAATCAGACACCCTAACATGACAGCCGAAGAAGTTCGCAACCAAGGACTAAGGGTATGCACCGACCTCTTTGAAGGCGCTGACTACCAAGGGGACCGTCTGAAGCCTAGAGCTGTACCCACCGTTTTCCCATCGTTGGTCGAACCGCTCGAGGTAGGTACTATGCGGGCTGGCTAATGCTATTGCGTCTGTCTGCGATACATAGGATGTCTACCACCAGTTGCTGTTTGTCCTGGGAATAGCCTGTGGTTCCTCAATCTCGGCCTGCTCCTGACTCGCTCTCATACGATCGGCCTGCAAATTAGCCAGCTCTTCTTCGGCTCGAGGGCACAGCAATCCCATGATCAAAAACAAAATCTCCTTCATCCTCAGACATTTTCAGTTTCGCTAGCTAGTAATCATATAACACTATTTCTACGACCAACCTAATGTTATTGTCTGCAGGTATGCCCACATCAGAAGTCACGCAATGATATGCATCCTCGAGTTCGACCCTAAACTGCCTGGGTCTACTTCCTGCATTTGTAAAGGAAAACAACAAAACAGCATAAAATATTAGCATAATGAAATAACTAATCGAAAAATGAAGGGCGACACATTCATTAGAAGGACAATATCAGTCATGAGAAGCAGACGTGTTATAAAGTGAAATTACCCTTTAATGTTCAAAGCCCTTTCCAAATAACAAGTCAGTTAATATAGCAGAGATGTCTTAAAATAAACAAGTCAGATAAAATGTTTCAAGTCCGTTAAAACACCAGTGATGGTATACAGTTAAGAACGGGAATTAAAAGCAAGTTTTTAAAATTGTTATATATAGATGGTCCAGTAAATAACACTCTTGAGAGGGCTTTACATCAAACAGCCTGAATCATCCCTGAGGAGCATATACCTCCCCTGCATCCATTACTAGGGGCGACACAGCTCAGGAGGTAAGAGCGATTGTCTGGCAGTCGGAGGGTTGCTGGTTCAAACGCCGCCCTGGGCATGTCGAAGTGTCCTTGAGCAAGACACCTAACCCCTAACTGCTCTGGCGAATGAGAGGCATCAATTGGAAAGCGCTTTGGATAAAAGCGCTATATAAATGCAGTCCATTTACCATTTACCACTACGCTGAGCCGAGGAGTTGGGGGTCCCTGCCTGGGGAACAGAATTCAGTCTTAAAAACGACGCCCACCTGCAACGCAGAGAGAAACGGCGCAAACGTGACACTCCTCACAGCTGAAATCGCGGAAGAGAAGTCCTGCTGTGCGCGGTCCCTTTGTACTGGCTTTTTCTTGGAATGTCCTCCATCTCTAAGAAAGAGAGAGAGAGAGAGAGAGAGAGAGAGAGAACCCGTCGAGCACTATCAGAAAAGGTGAGCGCTCGCTCTTACCGCGAACTCGCGCACTGCGGCCCCCCACGCGCTTATACTTGGTCCGCCGTGGCGGTGTTGCCACGACAACCGCACCGAACCCTCTTGTCCGTTTGCCGCAAAGTTGCAGTCGCTACAAAATGTCCCCCCGGGGGTCGAAGAGAAAGAGACGAGCATTCCTAGATTAATTCCGAACAGCTTCGCAGCTGGAGTTAGTTCCGTGCCCCGGCTTGAAGACTTCATTGAGTGGCTTGGCAAACGCTTAAGTTCTAATGCCGAGCTTTGATGGGGACCGGGTGTTATGGTGAGATGGGACGAAGTAGAGCTTTGTGGCCATGAGCACAGCAGCAGCTGGTTTGGCATCAGAAGAAGGACAGTCATGTTGGAAAGGATGTCTTACTTACAGTGAAATGCTGTGGTGGATCTTTGATGTTATGGGGTTGTTTTGCATCCACGGTTCCGGGGTCTCTTGTTAAGGTCAATGGACTTAATAGAGCTCCAGGAAGTACCATTGTCTTGTCCAAAAACCTGGTGTCTCAAAGTGTCTTAGAGATTTGTCATAATATGCTCTATTGGCCAAAAGTTTGCGTACAACTCCATGTGTAAGAAGCAAGAATTGGAATTGCATGCCAAGCACACATATTTGTCTGCTCCCTGATTGATGGCAGAAGTTGCAATCTGCAAACCTCCAAGAGATCGCAGACAGTAGCATGCAGTTAATCACACTGCGTTTCATGAGCCAGGTTCCCGAGCCAGACATTGAGACAATTTCACGTGTGTCTTGACGGTTGGAATTGCAGGTCCCTGTTCAACCAGCTTTTCTAGGTGGGAGGGGGCAAAGAGATGCTGTTGTCCTGTTTTACCAAAACCCCTCCCACCCCAGCTAGAGCCTTGCAGTTTACTGTCACAGGTTTGAATTATTGGCCTGGTCAAAACCACATCGACACAATTTAAAAATGAAAACGATGAGAATTTAAAATCTGACAGTGAGATATGTCTGCGAGAGCTGAAACATTCTGCCTCTCGTTAGACTCAGGAGTGGTCCCTGATCCCCTGATGCCACCTTCGAAGTTGGTGTAATGTGGACGTAGCAATTGGTCTCCATGCAAGATGTATGTTGGCCATGGGCTTATGGCTATCCCAATGCTCTGAAAGCGTGAGTTTAGGGAGATGAGATAGACGCTTGGCCTACACCAACACATGCCTGTCTTTCGGTGACTGTTGGGTTTCTTCCAGTCCCTTTATTTTGATGGCTTTTCCCACAACTGGTAACGCATGCTCCTTCCATCTGAACACTCTCCACTCCACTGGTACCGGACCTGAATCTGGGCCAGTGTCCATCGGTCACATGGTGGCTTTAACCCTTTTGAAGAGTAGGTTTTTTTTTTTTTTTTTTTATTTCAAAATTCAAAATGGTGGTGGCAGTGTAGCACAGTGGGTAAGGAACTGGGCTTGTAACCGAAAGGTCACAGGTCAATTCTTGGGTAGGACACTGCCGTTGTACCCCTTGAGCGAGGTACTTAGCCTGAATTGCTTCAGTACATATCCAGCTGTATAAATGGATACAATGTAAAATGCTATGTAGAAAAAAGTTGTGCAAGTCGCTCTGGATATGCGTCTGCTAAATGCCTGTAATGTAATGAAAAAAATTCCAAGTCAGTGTTATAGAACTATATGAACATTACTTTCACTTGCCGTTGTTACATCAATTGGAATGTTCGGGCGAAGGACATTCTAATCACTCTAATTCTTTTGTGACCTCACGCCTTAGAAGGGTTAAAAGCTCCTGTATAGACTGGCAATTGTTGGGGAAACCCCCCCAGACTAGCCAGGAGGGAGCAGCGCGTTTCATCTGTCGTCTCAGATCATCGAAAGGCGCTGATGGCTGAGATCGGGCCTACAGCCAGCGGCTGGAAGCTAGACTGCGCCCCCATGTGCATTTTACAGCTACAGGATGAGACAGATACATGTGACTGATGAGATGAAAGTGGTGACCGAATAATGAGTTAGAGGGTGTCATGTTTTCAAAAACAAATTTTAGAAAGTTTAATCAAAACGACGCATCTGGTGGGCAGATGCAGTGTGGGGGGGGGGGGGGGGGGGGGTGGGGGCAAGTCAGTGCAGGGCAGTCAATATTTATGAAGGAATTATAATTTCACATGTCATTTTTGTGCAGTTTTCCCCCTGAGAGAAAGTGTTTTTTTTTTTGCAGTTGAAATTGTCCAGACTTTTTCACGTAGTAGTTTCCATGTTGCAGGGCCTGTTTTAACAATGTTATTGTGTGGAAGGCCAAACGTGGATCATGTGTTTATTAAAACACAATCTGACAAACATTTGAAAACTCTGGTGGTCTGTGCATTGCTTTCAGTTTTGAATGCCCTTTAAAAGACTGTCTCACATCCTTATGGCGTTCAGTAGGATTTTTTTTTGGTGAGGGAAGCATCTTTTCTTCTTTAATATGTCTACGCTGTGTCAATGAAGAAGGTCACTATGAGATTTTTCTGTTGTTCCGTGATCCCTGTTGGGTGACAGTGTAGTAAATTGGTTTGGGCACTGGGCTTGTAACTCAAAGGTGGTGTGTCCGATTCCATGTTGGGACAAGGGCTGCTGTGCCCTCCCTAACTAACCAGAACTTCTTCAAAAAACAAAAAAGGAAACACAACCTTTTAAATGTACTGTAAAGGAAATGTAAAGTTCTGTGTTGTGTAGCACAGTAGGCCTTGAGTCTGCAACAAATGGCCTCCAAGTCTCCCCCCCCCCCCCCCCACACCTCCCCCTCCTAGGTCTGTAAATAAACACTAATTCCATTAATGCATTTAGATGAAAGCGTTCGGTTTGCCCGCTTGTGTCGGACAGACGAAGCTTCAGCTATGCGTAACGTTCCACCCACGCCAGCATTCTACAGGCCCAGCCGAAACGCATTATCGGCCTTCAAACCGATGCTCGTTTCCTTCTTGGCAGAACGCAGAAGTGCAAAAATAGAACGGCAGGTTTTTCCGTGCGTCTTATTTGCTGATAAAGGTCACGCCAAAGCCGTTACCTCAGCCTTTGCCTCTTCGTCGAAGATGCTTTCAGTTTAAAGCATACAAATTCAAAGTATTCAAAACTCACGAGGTTGGTGGAGATGTTTATTGGATTTAAGTATTTCATGTGAACAAGACCTGGCGACCAGTTGTGTCCAGTGTTTTGTTCACATTCCACTGTCTCCTGCACACAGCTGTCTGGTAAAGTGTTGTCCATATCCTGTAAAAATTCTTGACTTCTATTGCGAGCAGTAGGTCCCTTCTCCCTTCACTGCAGAATCAATACAGTCTCTTTGCAAACCTCTTGTGAAACAACCATCTCATTGCAGAACTTTAAATAATCGCAATGAATGATCTAATTGCCTCTAGTGATGTATCTAGTTTTCCCTATGGAGGACCAGATCTGCCAAGATAATAAATTAATTAATTAATAAATAAGTGGATTTTTAATTTTTAAAATGTCTCGATAAATACATAAATGAATAAAAGTATGTGTAAATAAATGTAATCCACAGTGCCCTCCACAATTATTGACATTCTTGGTAATGATGAGCAAAAAGGATGATGACAAAATGTCTGCTATTTATCAGCTTGATCACACACTCAAAATGGGTGAAATCTAGCCTTTTACAATTATTCAAAGAAAAAATCTTTATAAAAAAAAGCATTTTTCTCAACACGTCACAATTATTGGCACCCCTAGAAATTCATATGAACCTAATTGATGTATATTCTTACTTTACTTCTTTTTTTTTTAAAGCATGCCTGAGTCTTTAGGAACTCTTAAATTGTCTTTCATGACTTCCTGTTTCACTGGAATATAAATGTCAGGCCAAATTCCTTTAGTCATCGATCAACATGGGGAAGATCAGAGAATGCACAAATGAAATGAGACAAAGGTTGTTGGCCTTTATAAATCAGGCAATGGATATTAAGAATGTCTCCCATCTCTACTATTACAGCATTAATTCACAAAAAATAAATGTGTGCATAATTTATAATCATCATTATTACATTTCTGGGAGAAAACTGCTTTAAAACCTTTGGCTTCTTATGTTTTTTGAAATGCATCTGCTTTTGAAATGTGGGCCTGCTGTCCTTTGGGTGTGGTCTAACAATGTTAAGATGGCACCATGTTGTGCAAAACAAATTGTCCATTGGCAAGCAGCAAACCAGGAGGATATTGTTGAGCTTCATTCCCAATTAGGGTTATAATAGGACATGTCTGCAGTGATTTATCTAATCATTTCTGAGAACAGAATCTCTGTAGTGACATCTTGAGGATACGAGGGTGAATCGATGGTCACATGCCTGCCAGGTCACATGGTCTGGGCGTTCTATTGCTTCGGTCTATGTTATACTGAAAAAATAAAATTTCCCATGCAGTCTTCTTGCCCTAATAGGAGAAACTATATCCCTCTTTCCAGCCTTAATATTGGCAGAATGGCAATTTTATTATAATATTTTTCATGTGCATGAAATGATCTCAACTCACTCTGGAACACCTGCTCAGCACTGAGAGATTTTTTTACGATAAATCAGAGGTCCATCAATATTGTTATTTCATGACACACCGGGGACTAAAAAACGTAATCCGTGACAGGGAATCGCATTTCTCTTCAGTTTCAATCCAGGTCAGTTTTTATGTGTTTCTCATGACTTTCAGATGTTTGTCCATATAGGAGGGTGGCACGGTGATGCAGTGGGTAGCACTGTCACCTCACAGCAACAGCCCTGGGTTCAAATCCGGCCTGGGCCTGTCTTTCCACAGGAGGAAGGTAGGCTAATTGGGGACTCTAAATTCCCCATAGGTATGAGTGCGTGAGAGAATGGTGCGTGTGTGTGTGTGCCCTGCGATAGATTGGCGGCCTGTCCAGGGTGTATTCCTGCCACTTGCCCGGTCCCTCTTCCCCCATGGTTCAAGCCCACCCCACCTTTGACACAACCTGGAGCCTCTGATGCATCACCCTGCCCCCCCTGAATTGCAATAAAATATATATCAACATTTGGACTTCCTCCCGCAAGCTAGTCCAATACCTCAGACTGTAAGCTGTTCGACCCATTCGATTACTTACTGTAACCATTGCCTCGTTACCTTTGTTTACCATCCAGTCGGGCCTTGCTTTGCACCTGGGCTGACCAGCGGAGGATGGGCTCCCCCTCGGTAGATAAAATTCCTTCCAAAATTTCTTCCCCGTGGGGAGTTTTTTCCTGACTGCCATTTGTGTGTTTTTCTCCCCGCTAGGGAGTTTAAAACTTTTTTTTTTTAAATTTATTATTTAACCTCGCTTGCTTTTTTGGAATTCTGGCCTCTGGGATTCTGCCCAAATTTCCTTCTGGTTTCTCTGTAAAGCATCTTTGTAACAGTTCTCTATTCAAAACACTCCATATAAAATAAGTTTTTTATTGAATTAATGTTCCCTTCTCAAGTCATAAATGCCATCTGGTTTTCTCTCTGAATGTCACAGTTACAGCATGTCCACACTAAAGCAATCAGCGCTGCACGATACAAGTGAGCTAACTCACAGCCAGGATATTTCTTTTTTTCTCAGGACCAGCGAATCCTCCACATGCCTCCCATTCCAGAGATCCCAAATGTGTACTTCTCCGTGATTCAAATTTATTGCGCGCAGACATTTAATGTGCAGGTCTTCATGCCGAATGAGCATCTCAATAAATACATTAATCACCTCCCATTCTCCTGAATAGACCCACTGCAGAGGTGACTGCTGCCTGATTGGCTGTACTTTTACTGTGAGTCATAATTGCAAATTCAGAATTCTGAGAAACTTGCAAAAAGGACAGAATTCGAAGAAAGACACAACTGCAAGAAATTCTGCAAAATAAACTCACAATAATGAGAGAGTCAGAATTCCGATAAATAAACTTGCAATTGCGAGAAATAATTTCAGAACCGCAAGAAACAACTCAACTGTTATATTATATAAACAATGGTTATATTTCAATAGTTATAACAGTAAATGTAGTGGTAGACTATATACTTAGCAACCTTTGTATTTTAATACAAAAACTATAAAAAACAATCCGTAACCTATTAATAGCACTATTCACATTGAATTCGGTATGAGCTTCCCGTGTTCTTGTGAATCTCAGCTTCCTCTGATTCGCGCCGTTCAACAACTCCCTACTTCCCTTATTTCCAAGCAGGTATCAACACCACCCCCCCGCCCACCCTTGCAATTCACGTAAATCTCCAACGAGTTAGAATCAGACCTAACCCCTTCGTTGTTCCAACGATTTTGTTTCGCCCTGGATTTGCGTCCTTCGGTCACAGGACCCTCAGAGGTGCAACAAAAAAATACATCTGTGCAAACAAGCGGGACCAGCAAACGTTCAAAGCTAGCAGCAGCAGGGTGTCGCTATCTTCCTTTTTCGAGGAGCGTTTGGAAAATTAATGAGAGCACAGAGGGTTAAACCGTTAAATACCTTCTTTAAATTGCTTACCGACAATTTTTTTTCTCTCTCTCTCTCTCAAAGTCCAGGATATGCCATGTCAAGGAGATATTAAACAGAGGGCGCTGTGAGCAGTTAGCGGTGCAGGTAATCTGCCGACAGTTAATTTAACACTATTAAGTTGTCGAAGGGGCAAATTTAATACCCCAGAATTTTACCTTAGCCAGAAGGACTGTGCTTTCAAACACAGCATACAAAATAGGAAAGCAGAAATAACGTGATCTTGCTTAGAGGCGTGAGAACTAAAATACTTTCCTAACAAATTTATTTTTATTTTTCGCATAAATTAGTGATGTATGTGGGAAGTCTAAGTGAAAATTAAGTTTTGGTGTGACAAAAACAACAACAACTTCAATGATAATAATAGTAATAATAATAATAATAATAATTCCACAAGATTGATTATGGACACTCATACTTTACGTATATAAAAACTTAAATTCACTTAAAAAATAATATAATTCACTTTAGACAAATCAATGAATTATAAATGCTTAACATGATATATGAGTGTGATTTAAGGATCTAGTAGATCAATCGATGATATACTATTAGCTACTTTTCAGTGGGGAGGTCACTTGAGTAAATAAGGTTCTGTGTCTGTGTGGAAGGACGAGACGTTGATCTACGGGCTAACACACATGTCAGGGAAATTGGCCATAAAACTTGAGTGAAAGCAAAACAAGAAAAAAAAGCCTTCTGTGGATTCCTCGTCCTCAAATCTCGAGGGCGGAACATGTGGTCGTGCCTTTTCCAGGTGTGCGTCTGGCCGTGTTTGTGTGTCATCAATCCCAATGATCTGTCTAAGAACACGGGGGGGGGGAAGAAAAGGACGGAAACGCGAGGGGCTCGAGCTGGATCTGGAAAACATATTTCTCCCCACGAGACCTGTCAGCGAAGAGAGTGACCCGACGTTGACTTCTCGGAAAACCTCCGTCTTCGAGAAGAGTTTACTCAGCTCAACCCACGGGTGGAGTAAAGCGGTGAAAGATTTGTGGCCGTTGCTGATAGCGGTGGTGTTAGCGACGGCCATGGAGGTGAGGTCAAGCGATCCCGGTCTTCACGAGACCGTCCTAACCAGACGGCCATGGAGGTGAGGTCAGCTCTACCCATGGGTGCAATAAAGCAATGAAAGATTTGTGGCCGCTGCTGATAGCGGTGCTGTTAGCGACGGCCATGGAGGTGAGGTCAAGCGATCCCAGTCTTCACGAGACCGTCCTAACCAGCTGACCTTACAATTGAGAGACACCACACAAAAAAAAAAAAAAACCCATTCCATTCGTGAAGTTTCGACATAGTACTTTTTCATTTAAGGAGGCGACGGATCACTACGGATCACACCTATGATCCATCGGCATTTTGCTTTGCAGGTTATCAGACCAGCTAAATTTAGCACCATAAATTTATATGATTCACAAGAGAAGAATGTACATTAGACACAGTGTGACACAGCTCTCTGACCCCCACCCACCTGCCCCCCCCCCACCCTACCCACATTCTTTTTTTCCTTTTGTTGGCTGCCTAATTGGTCTGTCCTACTCCCAGTCATTTTAATGTTACCCTTTCATATCAACGAGTCCTAACCCTAACTCTTACACCCACAATGGTTATCACACAAAGACCGCACAGAAAACACTCACACAAAGAGTGTGATTATATAAAAACTACCACAATGAGTGTGATTATATAAAAACTACCACAATGAGTGTGATTATATAAAAACTACCACAATGAGTGTGATTATATACAAACTACCACAACCTGCGTGTAAGGACAGTGCATAGCTCACTCTGAGGGCACAGCAGGCTATATGAGCAAAGGAAATAGCTTAAAATCTTAATCCGCGGGACACGTACAGTCCACTCCCGCAGTAATAATGCACACAAAACAAAGAAAATAAAAGGAGAGGCATTGTAGTTTTGGGTCCTGGCTGGATTGCTGGGCCGGGCTACCGTCCAAAATAATAAGAACAAAAAACAAAATATTTGAAATTCAAATACAAATATTTTGAATTCTGGGGTGTCTTCCACGGCGGCTGGCTCACACCCCGTCCCGGCACGGCCTGACCGGTCGAGCAATTTCAATTCGGCCTCCCCCTCGCCCCAACCCCCCCGGGCACGCCTGAGCCATGATCTCAACCACCCTCATCCACAATCATAATAATCATCCCCCATTACCATCCCCCCCCCCCCCCAAAAAAACCTCGCCCGGTTTGTGAGTAGGCCCCCCCACCGAACCCCCACCAGGTCTGTGTGTATGCCCCCCCCCAACCCCTGCCAGGTCTGTGGTAGGCCCCCCAACCCCTGCAGTCGTGTGTAGGCCCCCACCCTGCCAGGTCTGTGTGTATGCCCCCCCCCCCCAACCCCTGCCAGGTCTGTGTGTAGGCCCCCCCCCAACCCTTGCCAGGTCTGTGAGTCGCCCACCAACCCCCCTCACTCAGATCTGTGAGTAGGCCGGTAACAACAAAAAAAAAGGACAGAACCAGATTCTGCTCCCGATTCGGCTCAGCTTTCCATTGGCTTGGGGGCCCTGTGGGACACCCTATGTGGGACACCCTATGTGGGACCCCGCCCCCTCCCCCCCCCCGCGCTCTGCCCGGGAACGGTGGCAGCTCTGTAACAGACAGGAGGAAACAGCTGAGTAACGAGGTTAACAACGAACAGCTGCGCCCAATCAGGACGCTGCCCAGCTCGGTCGCGCCCGGCAGCCGTCACGATGAAGAGGCGCCTGGCTTCAACGAAACGGAGCTGCCCTCCCGGCCCAGCCGTCTGGCCCCCGCACGGTTCTCCCTTCACCCACAGCTCCTCAATCTTCATCGTTCTGCTCATTTATTTTTGGGTTATTTCCCCCCCTCTTATCTTCCTATCTTCCTATCTTCCCGGGTTGGATTCCGCTTAGCAGCACGTCTGTAAAATGTACTCTTTTTTTCTGCGTTCCCATGTGTCTTTAAGGTGCAGTTTGACAAATCTTTAAGACACTCTTTTTGGATATGGTTGGATCTTCTACCTCTGCCTTACGGGTCAGATTCATGTAAAAAAAAAAGGCTGCAATGAAATAAATAAAAAATAAAATATATATGTATGTTCACTTGAGCCTTATCGCTCACATGAGTACATGACTGATTATAAAATTGTAAGGGTTATTACAAGCCTAATATATATACAGTATTTTTATTGAAAATAAAATCTTTGAACTAAAAGGAAGCGTGTTCAAAAAGGGTTGGCCCTCAGTCCTGCCTGTGACAGATGTTTGTGAGTGTCTTATTTTCTGAAATAAAAATGGTTATTGTCAAAGGCACACTATGCAGGATTTTAGCCTTGCTGTGGTCTTGCGTTTGCAATCAAAGAAGTATCCTGCTCCTTCCTCAGGCCCGCCCACTTCTCTCTGTTTTCATACCATAACTGTCACCATCGAGTAGAAGCATATTCCAAGGCTGACTCTGGTATTTGTACCCATTGCAATGCCACTTTAGCAAAGAAAAATGTTGTGCACTTAAATTACATTTATGGAGGTTATTGCAGGTCACTGTATGTACAGATCAATCTGTAGTTTTGTGATGAAATGGTAGAAAGATCTGTTACCTAAAATTCCCCGTTAGTTCTGCTGCTGTTGATCTTCTTGGTGTCCTGGAATGGGAACTATTCATTCATAAAGTCTTTTGAGTATTTGCATTGATTTACCAGAACAGACATTTCTAGGGCACGGAACACATGCTTGTTGTTTCAACGCTCATGGTAAAAATGTGTTGCTAATTTAATGGTATTTGGTGAGAGACATAAACTTCAAATGACAGTCATTACATTTTAAGAGGTTTAACGTCGTAAAACTCTTAAAATGTCACAGACTCTCAAAAGAGACTCCAGTGATCTTCATTACAGTATATTTAATTTAGAACGCCAGCAAGATGAACAGTCTCACCAGCAATGGAAACAATGGGTAGCCTGTTAAATAAACACATATGATCAAACCTCTGCCCTTCAGTTGTTTTTTTTTTGCTTTGTTTGTTTTGGTTTTTTAAAAGGAATATTATACAATATTGTGGGTTTCCTGGACCTAACAGAGATGCAGTAATAGTTTTTAAATGTCAAAATCAATTTGCCAATTAGAAGAAATGAACTTGAAGTTGTTTAGACGGCTTTTATAGCGTTTACAAGTTTGTTTTCCCAAGGATGGGGTGTACGCAACCTTGTGTGACACAGTCCATACGGAAGTCATCTGTTGAATTTCTGAGGCAATGTGATACAAATTACCATAACCCTTGAGTAACAGTTATGGGTAAAAGACAGGTTTTTCTTTCGGAAATGTTGGCTGTTCATGTCTATCACGTAAGTGCACAGACGGTGTGAGAAATTTAAAGAATGTCTACCGCAGTGTTCTCTCATTAGGCTGCATAGAGTTGTGTCGGTATCCAAATACGGTTCCCAACGAGATTGCTCAGAATTGCATAATACCTATGCTGTTATTTGGCTGGAAAAATAGGACACTGAAACCCCCCTAAAACAGAGGAATGTCAAAATAAACCATGCTTTGAGCATAATCCTTTCCATATGCTTGAACTCAGAATTCCTAGGAAGATAAGATGAACATTGGCTATCATGTCTTCAAGATAAATGTATTCTTTATGTATTATTAAGTTTAAAAAAGACAATATATTCACCTGCATTGGAAATGTATTTGGAGTTCATCCATTTAGACAAATGCATTATTCAGTGTACAGCATATTTATTTAAATATATGGCAATACATTTTTGTTGCATACCCTGGTGCTTTTATGCTTGTTTGGTTACAGACCAAGCTTGCCTATACATGTTTATACTGTAGTTGCCGGTGACTTTAATCTACAGAAAAACACAAAGCTATACAATCTAACAAAAATAACACTCAGATAAAGGTTATTGTGATCTTTTATGTACTGGTCAGCTATACACTCTGTGGTATAATGAAATGCATTATTGAGCCAGACTTCATATGCAGAGGGTGGGGGTCGGTCTAATGCTGGGGTGTGAACAGCATCTTTGTTAAAGTGTAGAAGCAGATGGGAGTAAATTATTTAGGACAAGATCACTAAAACTCTCTAACTCGCTATATCTGAGTCTTCAGTGCCTGTCCCTCTGTGAGGACGAAGAATGGTCTGTGGTTCTAAAATACAGTTGAGAATTTATTTATTTTCGCTATTTTCTATTACATAGCTACTTCAGCAAATACATTCCGAAATACAAATTACTCAAGCATTCTGGGGGGAAAAAAAAGCCCAGAATGCTTGAGTAATTGAACTCACCGCTGCTGCAGGCACACATTTTAGATCAAATGAAAGCGACGCATGTATTCGATGGGATCGACGTAGCGAAGAGAGATCGACAGCGAAGGGATTTACGGCGCGCTTCGGTCATCACAGCGCCGTGGCGAAGCCTATCCGGTTGTTGCGGCGATCGAATTCCGTGTAGTAGCGGGCGATGAAGTTGGCCCCCAGCACCCATATGGGGCCGGTGGGGGGGGGCACATCCAGGCCCCTGAAGGTGACCGTGCAGGTGTCCTCGCCGAACTGCGACTGCTACGGATAAAATTTAAAAAATAAAAAAATTTTAAATCAGGAGGTTCAGGGCCAGGGTGCTGTTCTGTATGAACAACCGGTATCTATCCTTACAGGAACCAGAGGTGGAAAATCCAGAAGGTTGAGAAAGTAAAAGTCCCTCCCCAGTATTTTTGTTCCCATCACTTGGGTTCGCTGACTAGCACAATCATCCAGCCAGGAGGTATGACCTATCAGTGAAATCAGCAGGCTGAGTTCATGGGTGGAAGAAACAGGATGCAGGACTTTTACTTTCTTTCTGAATCCTGGACTTTCCACCCCCGGTGGTCCCCTTGTGTCCCCTATTACTGGAACTGTGTTTAGATATAATCATGAAAGCAGACAAAAAACAAACACACACAATGAAAAAAAAGAAAAAGCTCAGCATTGCTATAAGAACTGACTAATATTTAGGTTTTCGGGGTTAAATACACTGTAGAAATCCAGAGATACAAACCTCAGAGTTTCAGACCAGCCAGCCATATGTACTACTGTAAGAGTTGATTTAACACTGAACATTTTAGGCTACTGTGTCTGTGTAATTATTCCATAAACAAACTGTACCCATTGGATGTAGTCCTCGTCTGTCAGTGGATAGTCGACACCATTGAACTGAAAGGAAATGCTTGGCAGGGACTTGACCAGATTGCAGTTCACGATGTACTGTGGAGAGGAAGCACAGGAAGGGGACAGAGATTGTGAGAGGCATTATAAAACGGGTTGTTTCGTTCCTGGATGCTGATTGGCGTTCTACGGTGATTGCAAACCCGATAAAGAAGGGCTGCCCAACCCTGTTCCTGGAAATCTACCGTCCTGTAGCTTATCACTCCAACCCTAACAAAGCCACACCTCATTCAACAGCTATAGATCAACCGTCCTGTAGGTTTTCACTCCAACCCTAACAAAGCCACACCTCATTCAACAGCTATAGATCTACCGTCCTGTAGGTTTTCACTCCAACCCTAACAAAGCACACCTCATTCAACAGCTAGCGATCTTGCCAAGCTGCTAATTAGTAGAATCAGGTTTGCCAAATTAAGGTGTGAAATGAAAACCTATTTGATGGTAGCTCTCTAGGAACAGGATTGGGCACCCCTGCGAGAGAGTAACAGTTAATCAAACATCCTGTTTGTGAGCAATATCACTCCACACACAAACTGTTACGAACAAATAATATTACAAAATAAATAACATTGTGTCATCAATTAATTGTTTCTACGTATATGCTTTAACCGTTTTTATAGAAGCGATTATGGTACTCTTGTGCTGTATTGCTTAAGTGTTTATGTTTTAAGGACTTGTATACCATTTTTTTTTTTTTGGATCTGGAGTTTTATTGCGTTAATTACTCTGAGCATGCTCTTTATTGAGTGCACTTGTAAAGAACCATTGTCCTTTAACTGAATTCCCATTAAAAGGCATTCTGTTAATGTACAAAAGATTTAGTTTTATTTTAAAGACATTCTGACTGCAGCTGTGCAAGCGCACAATCTATAAAATACGTTGAGTAATAAATCTCAAGTTTTATTTTCTTATGTGTCATGTACGCAGATGTGCAATGGCAATCCTATTTTCAAAAAGCCTTATTTACTATGTTATATATAAAAAATATATTAAATATTTCCTGTACCTTGTAACATGGATAGAATATGCAGAGAGACTATAGAGAGATAATTTTTAGAGACTAACCGGACATTAGAACTTGGCCACCCTAACAAGGAAAGTAACCTGTGCAGGCTTTCCGATCAAGAATGCACACTGTAAAAATCTACTTCCCAGTATTTTACCATAAATTTGCATTATTTATTTAGTTTTTTTTTTAAGTACAGTCTTCACAAGGGAAGCTTACTATCACCACCTATGTGACCGCTCAATTAAGCAACGTTGACAAGTTTCTTAAAAAATAACAATAAATTATAACTATTAGGACCATTAAGGTAATTTTAAATTGTTTAAAGAAAGCACTAAAATAAAACTTCAGGGTGACTACAAGAACATTCTGTTTGAGTTGACTCAGCTTGTAGAAAGACCCAGGGTGCGGGTAAAGTACTAAACTATCAAGATGTTAGTTTCAGCTGAATGCCCAAAAACAACTGGACAATGCCTGAGAAGAAACTGACCAGCCAGATATTAAAACGGTCTCCACAGCGTGTGTTCATCTTCGGCCAAAAGACCTCACCCATCCACCCTTTTTACAAAACTGATGCAGCCCCTGCTCTCAGCTAACAGCTGGAAGATCGCGATTGCTAACAGATGGTAAAGATTGAGATGGCCTAATGCGACTTTGTGTTTGTGCAGAATATGAGTTTGATTTGTAATGAATGTTTATGCAAAAAAAAAAGGCTTCTGCATTGCACTAATTGTTAAAATTAGCCAGCATTTTGTTAGATCACAAATATGTGATGAGAATTTTTTTAACTGAACAGTCTAATGCTGATGTCACAATCACTACTGGTAACGGAAAGAAATGGAGTTCTAGAACACTAAAAATAACAATAGTAATAAATAAAAAAATAACATTCCAAAAAACCTACTCTTCAAAGGGTTAAATAAGCTTATAACAAGGCTAATCTTTAAACAGTAATCAGATAGAATGCACATTTACTGTGGCTATCCAGGAACTATGGATGATTTTATGTTCTTTTCTTCTACTTCAGAGGTGGGTAGCCCAGCTTCAAAGAGTAGAAGTACTAACCATGTATTTCCTCCAACAACATGCACTAAACCAGCTGATTCTAATTCGCACAACTCTTCAGCCAGGTAGGATAACTAATTAGTGTAATCAGCTGGTTTAGTGCATGCTGGTGGAGCAAATACATGGTTAGTACTTCTACTCTTTGAAGCCGGGTTACCCACCTCTGTTCTACTTTTCAGTTTTTTTGAAGCACATGGATTCATTTATGGAGCATTCACAAACTTTTACTAATATAACACAAAACATTGTGCTCTGTTTCTTTCATATGGTATAACTTTCACTGTGTATTTCACATGTCCCTGCCAGATTTTCATTAGAGAAATGCAGGTTGAAATGAAAAATAAATATTTTTGTTAAAGTATACCTTGTGGTGTTGACATTCAAACTGGAGCAATTCCCATACAATATTATGTTTATGTAACTAATGCTAAAATGTAAGCTTCACGTCTGCATTGGCAGAAAACGTTTAAAGAGGATGCAAAATTTTCATTTTCCAAAATGAGCTTTGACGTCTATCAACAGCAATAAAGCCACTTTTCCATCTATGTTTTAAAGGAACACATAATATATTATTAACATGTTTTGCTTACGCACAGAAATGGAAGAATATTATTTGAGATGTTACATATGGGATATTGTATAGTTGTGTAAAAAAAAAAAAGTTGTGTAAGTCGCTCTGGATAAGAGCATCTGTTAAATGCCTGTAATATAATACTAAAACTGTAACAGCATACTAAAAGGTTATGCAGCGCATACTAAAACATTTTATACAGCATACTGCAAGGAAATATTCCTTATACAGCCTCCCTCATGTGCATAAATCTTGTATGTTTCACGACTCAAAAGTCTGACCTTTGCGAGGCATGGGTCTGCACGGTAATGACCCATCCTGGACTTTTATTGTTCCCCTCGTCGTGTAGTTCTAGGACCTTCGGTGTAGATTGTATGGTGCCAACATAAACTGTGGACTGTAATTTGTCGGACAGCAGAGCTAAACCCTCTGTGGTGAATGTCTTTCTTTCATGTACATGTAAGACGCCTGAGGACAAGGGCAGCAAGGATTATCCGCGTAGCCCCCCCTCTGTCTGTGTACCCCTCCCTCTGTCTGTGTACCCCTCCCTCTGTCTGTGTACCCCTCCCTCTGTCTGTGTACCCCTCCCTCTGTCTGTGTACCCCTCCTTATGTTTGCGTACCCCTTCTCTTCCCTCTGCTGTGACGTCTCGTGGCCTCCTATGGCCCTTCTAGTACTCCGTGAGGCGGGCCCGTGATCGTCACTCCCGGACCTGTCGTGTCCACCTGGGGCCTGTTGGACGGACCCCTCTCACTGTATCCCCTTGCTAGGTCCCTCCTCTTTGACCTCTGGACGTAGCCCTCCCTGCTCTGACGAAGTGGACCCTGTGTAGGTTACGAGCGAGCCTTAGTGCGACCCGTGCTAGTTGGGTGAGGTAGGAGGAACGGAGAGGCGGGGCAGGAGAGGGGAGTGTGTTGGGTGAGTTGCAGAACAGAGGCGAGAAACTGGAGAAGAGAGAGACATAGATAGATAGAGAGAGAGAGGGAGAGAGAGAGAGGGGTGGGGGGGAGAGAAAGAGAGGGGCGGGGGAGAGAGAGAGGCGGGAGAGAGACAGAGAGAGAGAGATAGACAGAGCAAGAGATAGAGAGAGAGAGAGAGAGAGGGGCGGGGGAGAGAGAGGGGGGAGAGACAGAGAGAGAGATAGACAGAGCAAGAGATAGAGAGAGAGAGAGTGTGTGTGAGTGAGAGAGAGAGAGACAGCAAAAGAGACACAGAGACATATAGGAGGTCAAGCAACATTATATTATGCACTGTAATTGGCAATATACTGTTTAATATATAATATGTATCCATAATCCATAATGCACTGCCTTAACATCGAGTGTGTGGTGGGACTTAAATATTATGATTGAAGCCCATTTTCCTAAACACAACATCATTTTTTAATTTTTGTTATATCTCACCCTTTCATCCCGAGTTCCCACTTGCCCAGCTGGTTGGTTTGCAGGTACTGGAAGGTGCCGGTGTAATAGTTGGGATCAGTGCCCCCCAGCACGATCTCTCCTCCAGGTGTGCGCTTTGGGTCTCTGCCGGAAACACAGGTTCGAAGACAATGTAGCCACGTCACATTCTTTTAAAGCCGTGCCTTTCAGTCATTTTATATTCATTTTGTCTTAGAAACGGGTGTTTTTTTTTTTTTGTACATCATTTGGACACTTGTGGTCATTTATATGGAAAATATTCCATATATATTTGATGTTAAGGTATGCAAAGCAGTTCACACAACCAATCAGTGCAATGCAGGTTAGCCTTGAGAAACCTAAGGCAGGCAGTTTAAAGTAAGGTTTCCCAGCAATAGTACCTTTTAAAAATTCCTTTAAACAATGTTTATAAAGCATGGACACGGAGCATTTTCAAAAAGAACATTTTTTCTTGTAATGAGAGATGACGGACTCACCGGCTGTAGTACACAGAGAAGACCTCCTCCTTCAGGACGTGCTGGTTTATGATGCGGTCGAATACTGGGGTGATGCCGTCGATGGCGACGTTGGGGTACCCCATGCCCAGAACCCCGTCGAACTTGGCGAATATGAAAGGCATGGCAGGCAGGGCGTTGGCCTCTGCAAATACCTGAACCACGGGGATCCCGCCCACCTACCACAGAGTGATTACCCGACAGGTCACACAGCCAAACAGAGCATCTATTACACAGCAGGTCACACAGCCAATCAGACGGTCAGCTGCACAGAAGGTCATGCAGCCAATCAGAGCATCTGCTGCACAGCAGGTCACACAGCCAATCAGAGCATCTGCTGCACAGCAGGTCATGCAGCCAATCAGAGCATCTGCAGCACAGAAGGTCACGCAGCCAATCAGAGCATCTGCAGCACAGCAGGTCACACAGCCAATCAGAGCATCTGCTGCACAATGGGACACATAGCCAATCAGAGCATCTGCTGAAGTTTCAAGTAGGTGTTTGTTGATGTCATTCCATTGGTTGGTTTTCATGGTTACACATCTGTTATATTGCTTTAATTAGTAAGATTAATTGCTGATGTATTGCGCATTTTAACAATAAAAGTAACATGAATGACAAAGCACAATTGCAGAATAATTTTTTATCCAGAATAATAAAACTGAATAACATTTTAAAATGCTCTTTTTCTTCAAGCCCACTCAAGAATCATCATCCCAGAGAAATTTTCAAAGAACACAAATTTTCATTTGCCTAACTTTCTGGGAAACAAACCCATACCAGCCAGATTACTTCTGCCGGAGGTCACACATATATTTCAGATCTGGTACAATTTAATCTCATGACATACTGATTAAATGGGTTCCTGCACTCGCGTGTGTATGCACAACACTCACTGTGCCTCTGAATTGCGTCTTGCTTCTGAGAAATGTCGACAAAATAATGATTGAATCTTCAGAATTATGACGCAGCTGTCAAGTACAGAATCGGAGACTAGTTAGTTAGAACAGACTATTTAGGGGAACTGGATTGACTCAATGCTGTTTTCTTTGGACGCGCTTGAGCAACGAAAAGACGGCTAACGGCGGCAGCGACCGGCCACTTCTGCATTTTGTTTGAAATGTCTACGCTGGCGGTCATCGGCTCCGTAAAAGCCCAGCCGTCCATTGAGGCGAGCGAGAACCGCCCGGGTGTCTTACCTGTCACTCTCGCTCCTCTGAGGGTCTGATGGACAGGCGCGATGTAATGTGACCTTTCCATTGGTAATTACGACCGGGGTGATTCTCATGGGGGCCTGCGTCTTACAGTGTTTGTTTCCCGCCTAAACACTTTAGCCCTTCATTAAATTAATTACTTGATAAATCTAATCAATTTTCATTTGACAATATCAATGGGTCATGATCAGCTGGAATGTGACCCATTGATAATGAGCAAAATCTCCTCTTCTCTGTCCCAATTTCTTTCGGTAAGAAAAAGGGTTTAAGTTTCTTAAACATCTTCAAAGAAACTAGGTTCTGAGTTTCTGAGTTGCAGCAGACTTGCAAGATTCTGGATCCAGATGGCGTAACAGCTGCTAGTGGCGTAACATTTACTGAGAAAAGTGTAATTTGACAAAAAAAAAAAAACTGACATAATCTGTTATGCCATGTTGTGGCAGCTGCTATGTCATGTGTATGACAGTGCTATGTCACTATGAATAGTTACAAATTACACAGTTAAAAAAAAAAACAAAAAAAAACTATTGGCTCCCAATTAAACTCAAAAAATTTTAACAGCATTAGCTTAGTTTAAGATGAAGAAGAAATATTTCTTTGAATCAGGTGAGTAACATATAGATAGATAGATAGATAGATAGATAGATAGATAGATAGATAGATAGATAGATAGATAGATAGATAGATAGATAGATAGATAGATAGATAGATAGATAGAAGTTATCAATTTTTGGGGGGGTAAATATAGTGTATTATGACAAATGCAGGCTCAGACGTGACAAAATAGCTGCAGAAACAGTGATTGGGCTAAACGTTTAATGTCATCCATCTTTTCAAACCTTATGTTTTCTCTATCCTTTTATCTCAATTGACGAAAAGAAAATCTTACGAGCATTTTTTTTCTTAAGTTGCAGCACTCACCACGACCACGTCCTCGCTCAGGTAACCCCGCACATTTCCAGTGGCGTATTGGATGGAAAACCCCGTTCCGTTCTCGACGTGCGTCCGTGATTGGGAGGAGTCGTATCTGTTGTGGGTAACTGAGGGTGTGACAGACATTATGCTGCTGGATTTAACAGAGCGGGAAATTGGGAAAAACGAGCTCCATTAAAACACGCGCGTGTTTGTTTGCAATTACGTATCAAAGGCGGTAGGCAGTTACACGTCAAAGGCTCGTTTTAGCATTTTAGCATTACTTTCTCAAAAGACGTTTTATAGCGCTAATAATGGTGCAGAAACACAGAGTAGAGGTTAGAGAGGTGGATATATAACCAGATGTTGGCAGGGTTTTAATCCTGTTGGTATTTGAACCGATAATTCTTCAAGAATAATATGCGGTTGCGTGAATGTGAAATGTAAACTATAACGTAATCTGGGATTACACACATTGGATAAATACATAAATGCTTAATTGAAAGAAAACAATAAAACAAATATGAAGAAAATATGCAAAAACAAATCTTCTACGCTTGATAGAATAGCATTCCAAATAAATCATTCTGATGTAAACTATTTAAACCAAAACAATAATCCTCTCATAATTGTAAATCAGATCCTTGATTTCATTTAGTGGGAAAAACAGCGCAGTACTATGCAGACAATACTATGCAAATACATAAATAATCAAATGGAACAGTGTAACAATGCTGCCCTCTAAGGGTGCGAATTAGTAGAGCACAGTTTTGTGCCTGTGGTCTCTTAGAATTTGACAAACAAACAAAAAGACCTTAAAAGACCAGCTGGCGTCATTCTTTTTTGTACTGAATTACTGCCGAGCTTTTCTAACTAGTTTCTACATGTTAAGCAGCGATTATTAGCAGCACTTGTGCCACAGGAAATCTCCTTTTTAAAAAAAGTGGGTATCTGGGAGAGGGCATCAAGTGACCAGGCTTACAGCAGGCGGTGTAGAGGGGGGAGCAGGTGGCAGAGGGCACCCACAGGTTGGCAGAGCCCGTGTCGAACACCACGTTGAAGGTCTGGGCCGGGGAACCGATGCTTATCTCCCCGAAATACTGAGTCTGGAAAAAGAGAGGGAGAAGAGATAAGGGAGCTGGGGAGAGGGTGAGGGAAACGTTCATGGAAGGAAAAAAAAGGGGGGGGGGCAGATACAGAGGTGAACTGACAACTGCCTGAGGCCTCAAGCGTTGGGTTTGGAGGGGGGCTGAGGGCTGAGTTTTGGGTAACCTGATGACAGTGGAAGTAAGTCAGATGGGCCCTATGGGATTTTCTGTCTAGTCTCCCCCCCCCTCTGCCCAGTCTCTAGAATCACCTCTGCTTAGACAGAGGAGAAGCACCAGACATGGAACTCTAAGCCACAGTCACATGGCCTGTCAAATCTAATCACGGCTTCCTCAGCAGTGCCAGGCCTGGCGAGCACTCGTGTGTAACCCCCGCCAGCGCCGTGGCAACCGGCTTGAGTTCTGCTGGGGGGGTGGGAGGGGGGGGCGTGGCCTCTCCTCGGGGGGGGGGGCTTACGTCGAAGTAGTTGATGAGTGGCGTGGGGGCGGTGCCGTTCCCGGAGGCGGGGTCACCGGCCGGCGCCTCGGCCAGCGCGGCGAGCGCCTGGGCGGGTGACACGCCCATGTCCCGCAGCGTCTCCCGGACGGACGGCATCTTCCTCAGGCTCACCCTGCAGGGGGGGGGGGGCGGGACGGAAGATTCCGGAAGGGTCACACTGTGGCGGAGGCCGGGCCTTGTGCGGCAGTGTAGTGTAACGGCTAAGGAGCCTAAAGGTCACAGGTTCGATTCCCAGGTGGGACACTGCCGTTGTGCCCTTGAGCAAGGTACCGAACCTGCATTGCTTCAGTACATATCCAGCTGTATAAATGGATGCAGTGTAAAATGCTGTGTAAAAGTTGTGTAAGTCGCCCTGGGTAAATGCCTGTAATGTAATGTATTTTGCAGAGCCGTTTGTCAAGGGTCCCAAGAAATCTGAGGTGCACTGTGTGTGTTGTGAAAACTGTATGTTGAAACATTTGAGGCTCTTTTTTTAAAAGACCATTTGATTCTGCAAATTAAATTGTTGAATAAGGAAATTTTGACTTTGGTCTTTTTTGAAAACAGTGTGCGGACAGCATGTTCCTCTATTTAGAATTTTTTTCTCGCTCCACGCACCTGTTGCTCAAGTTAGTGTTCATTGCAAGTTTGTATAGCGCGACAAGTCAGCACTGTATCTGATGAAAATCATACTGAGTCATTGTCAAGTAGCCTTGTTAGCATGTTTGAAAAATCCAGCTCTTTGTACTTTTAAAAAGTAAAAATAATCTAATTGGCTCAAATGGACAACATAATCTTTAACTGAGGGATGTGATTAAACAATCATCCCACTAAACTACATTTACATTTTTCTTTTTTTTTCTTTGCTTGTAGAAACATTTTCCTAGGTTAAAAGCAGAAGTGAACTATTTACCTGCTTACGTTAGCTGCAAGCTTGCTTCAGAGGGTTTAAAACAGGAAACACTGTCAAATCGCTTATGCATTGTTGTTAATCAGTCCAGCCAAGTGACAGCTTATTGCGATGTTGTAAAATGTCCCAATGATGTTTTCTGTTGAAAATTTAAATTTAGGTTGTGACTGTGCTCTGCTTTCTGTCTGAATTGTGTTTGCTATTCTGATGGAAACACAGATACAGTGGTAAAGGTCATCGTTACGTGGCTGTACTGGTGATTTATGAGGTGCCAGAAGAACATTAAAATATGTATATTTTTAAAACAGTGCATTACATTTAGCAGACACTCCTATCCAGAGCAAACAAGCCTTTGTATGAAGCGTTGAATTATTGAACAGGTAAGACAGTGTGCATCTGTCATGTGGACATGCGTACAGTACGTGTCAAATACAACTTTCAGCAAATATCCCAAGCCACACTGTGATTGATGGCACAGCGTTTGTGCTGTCGTTCAGCAAGCAAATTGAAATCCGTGTTGGGAAGAGGTCACAAGCCCTTCTGTGAATAATCATAGATTTCCTCCGCTGTGTTTGTAATGTGAGTGCAAATGTATTCACCCTGCTTGTGCAGCACTCAAATTTTATAATAAAATAATACAGAACCCAGAAATCACCTAAAATCAAACAATGACTGCATGTTGCTTCCCCATAAAGCTCATACCTTTTTTATCAATTAGCGTTACATTCCAACCATTTTTACCTCTCAAGTAATGAGTAATGAATAAATTAATGAGTAATGAATAAAACATTTATTGATTTCAAAGTTAAAGACTTTGTATTACTACAGAATAATACATGTGAACATGTTACACATGTGCATTTTCCATATAAAATTATTTCAGTCAAGGAATTGAATTGCCCTTTTCAGCATGTGTAAATGAATAACTGTTCAGGAATGGAAAAAAGTAACTTTCACTTGCATTTAAATGTCTCAAATTTGAGGGCAAATTTTGAATGAGCTTCTGTTTCTCATCTCCTTCAACTTCTTCCCTTTCTTCCTTTCCTCATTTATCTTACTTTGTTGACAGTGCCGGTAATTTCAGCTGACTGAAGTGTTTGTAGAAGCATTTGTACATTACTATATCTATTATGTATGCATGCACCTTTATAAAAAATAATACGCAAACTTGACTGGTGTTATCATACACGTACAGTAATAATAATTATTCTTGCAGATAAATGAAAGGCAGTCATCCAAGAAAGTAAACGATAGTTAACAGTGTCTTTTATCTGTGGCGTTAGTTTTTTCCCCCTATTGAAACATTCCGTGAACGGGAGCCATGTTTAATTCTTTGTTCTTTGCGTATATATATCTTTGGCTCCGTTGCTATGGAGAGAGAGAGAGTAAAGATTACCTTCTCAAAGCCTGGCTGGTGGACATCAGCATTGACAACACAATTACAGGCCAACATCGTGGTGCCATGGTAACAAGAGTGCCAGGCGCCACTCAGACGATGTCTTCGAAGAAAAAATGTATAAATAAACAAATAAAAGTAAATAAACTTTAAATAAAAATATGGTTTTAAAAAAAAAAGAACGATGAAAATCAAATGTTCTCAGTTTGTTCACTCTTCGTTCGATTCCTTTGCCTGCGTCTCTGGTAGACTGGGCTTTTCCCGCTCTTTTTATACGACCATCACTCCGTACAGTACCGACCGACGGACATGTCTCCATGGCAACGTTCACCGCCGTATTTTCTCAACCCGGCCCTCCTCTGATAAAATGGTCACCCTGAACTCTCACCTTTGACCCCACTGGAAGGTCCTGAGATGGTAAATAGGGAGATCCTGCTCTCAAGGCCATATTTTTTGCAAAGTTGACCCCATGTCACCGTTCTACAGTCTGAATGTCACCAGCCAAAAACTGTGTGTGGAAAAGGAGGCGAGACTCAGTGTGAGGGAAGTAATGCGATTCCTTTACCACGCATCATATTTGTTGTCTCCACATTAGGTAACTAAACTGTAAGTAAGCAGTGATTAATTAGATAAACACAAAAAAAAATGTTAATGAAATTTATGCAATCCTCAGGTGAAAGACAATGCAGAAGCTGCTCAATGTCCACCTATGTGTCTGTTTGAACAATATGTAAGAAGAGTTATTGAGTCTTTGTGTTTTGTGTCTAACCTCGACTACATGTCAAATCAATGAAAAAACTAAAATATAAAAATTGCGGACAAGGGAGAATCGATCATAAGCAAAGACAATATTGCATGACAATGGCTTGCAAGCACCAACTGAAGGTTTTTACATTAATTCTGAGCATGTTTATATAGCATTTTTTGTTTATGGTTCAAAAAAATCTATAGCAACTTTTATATTTTTGCTCTCAACAAACATAATTTATCTTGCTTATGGTTTTTTTAATTTATTTTTTACTTACTGTATATTTGTTTGAAGTCAATAATTTGACAAGGAACATCAATTGGATCAAGAATACTGAGAGGTCTGTGATGGATTGGCAATCTGTCCAAAATGTATTCCTTCCAGTGCATGCTGGGATAGGCTCCAAACCTAATAAGCACAGGGCCACTGTCAACCGGGGACAGGGGGGACGGGGGGACGGGGAGACGGGGGGTGGAGGGGGGGGGGTGGGGGGGGAGACAGGGGGGGGGCAGCCGGTACATTGTCCCGGGCCCTGGAGGAAGGGGAGGGGCCCAATGGGGTGTAAAATTTAGGTAAAGATTTTGAATGACAGCCACAGGGCAGGCATTTTGTCTCAGGCCTGGAGGCCCCCCCCCATATAATTAGGTTAGATAATGGATGGATGAATGGACGCTGTGGGGTTATCTGACAGTTTCCCTCTTAAAGAGGAAACGGATGCTACTGGAAAACACCTTTTTCTGATACAATCTTTCCTATATTTTAAACATGTTGAAAAACATATTGAGTTGAGCCGATATTTCTTGCCTCTGAAAGCCCCAAATTAAAATACAATACCACAAGAATTGCTCAGCTGAAGAGGCCTACAAAATCTGGCTTCTGTAAAAAGTCCAGACTCATTAGAAAACAATGAGTGCTACATTTGGAACAGAAGCAAAAATGTTGATGTTCAATGCTTGTGGACTTGTTTGCCAAGTTCTTAATCTCTTAATCTTCCAAGAAGCATTGCTGCAAGAGAATGGAAAGTAATCATATTTATCGTGTAGCGGTTTCCGACATTTGTTCACTGCTGTTGTGACTATAGGCTTATGTCACTGAGGAGAAAACACCTTTTAGTCAGTCATCATTCCTTAACTTGCTTTCAATTCAGTTCTGTTCTGAATTTAATTTGAAATAAACAAGCATCTCCACGGAAAATTTCAGCAACTTTCATTTGACCACCTGCTCAGGTTATTTCTTAATCTCAGAACAAAAAAAATAAAAATGAACAGACTGGTCTCTCTCTCTCTCTCTCTCTCTCATGGACTCTCTCCTGTGAGACTTGACACAGATGGGAAACATTCCTTTCATAATGACTCAGAGAGACACTCAGTGGTTTCTCTCTCTTCCTCCTCTTTGTCCTCCAGAGAATGAATAGTGTATAATGGATGCTGTTCACTGATCCAACGTTTGCCTGACCCTGTTTAGAAAACCAACAGCCTGAGGAAGACAGTGCTATCTATACGAGTACACTGGCATTCAAAGGATTCAGGGGAGTCTGTTTGTATGTCTTAAAGAAATGAATGGCAACCCAGAAACAGAGCTTGTAATTGATTAGTACCAGATACATACCACCACAAATGGGGGGTGGGGGGTGGGGGGGTAGTCACAAAGGGGTGATACATTTTCGAAGGATCAACCAGCTGGGATTTAGTCAGAGGCAGAGATGGTGTGTGGAACAGTACTTACAGAAACAGCAAATAATTGAAGCTTTACTCACATAGTCGTTTCTTTTTGTACAAGTGCGATTCTAAATTCCAGGTTCCAGCATTACAGAATTTCGTTAATTTCCCCCTTGGAATGTTTATCGCCCCCCTGTGTACATTGACTCAGAGACTCAGAGAGGGAAGGATTCCAAGAAATCTTGTCAATTCATATTTCAGGGAATTTTAAACCGTGATGAAGAACACATGCGTGCTACATGTCGCTTAGTAATGTTCTGATATCAAGCCCCCGTTGTGAAACGCGGCCTGTCGGACGTACGTTGGAACGAGGCTGCAGAAAACGTGGCCGTACTCTGCAGGTCAATGCGAATGCAAAGTGCATGAGAGATCCGGCTGAGTAACGAGGCCTGTTTTCCGGAAGCTTCTGGGCACCCAGGACGAGCTTTTTTCCCATGCCTGGTAGCGTAGCGTGGGGTGCAGAGGGGAGGTCAAGAGGGGGGGGGGGGTCTGACGCAAGGCCTCCACTCAGACGTGTGGGAAAGAGACCGGCTGACCCCCCCGCCCCAGAATTACGGGTCACGAGAGAACCTTCCAGAGTGCCCCTCACTGCCTGCCAACTGGAAAAGAAAATAATAATAATAGCCACTGGGCAATTTAATCAACTGTTGAGCCGTCTCCTCCTACCTACTACTGCAACAGAACACTGAGCTGAGCAACTAGCATTTCTGACTCATGGAAATTAGGTGGCGCAAAATGCAAAGTCTTAACTCAAATGAGAAACAGACAAGTGAAGGTTTGACTCATGTGTGAAACAGGTAAGTGAATGTTAAAGAAACAGGTGACTGATAGTTTGACTCATGTATGAAAGAGGTAAGTGAAGGTTATAAGAAACAGGCAAGTGATGGTTTGACTCATATATGAAACAGGTAAGTGTATGTTAAAGAAACAGGCAAGTGGAGGTTTGACTCGTGTATGAAAGAGGTACGTGAATGTTAAAGAAACAGGCAAGTTAAGATTTGACTCATGTATGAAAGAGGTAAGTGAAGGTTATAAGAAACAGGCAAGTGAATATTAAAAAAACAAGTGACTGATTGTTTGACTCATGTACAAAAGAGGTATGAAGACTATATATAAGAAACAGGCAAGTAAAGATTTGATTCATACTGTACATGAAATGGGTAAAAAAAGGTTATGAGAAACAGGCAAGTGAAAGATTGGCTCATATGTGAAACATGTATATGAGTGAGAGAGAGTGAGGGAGAGGGGAGAGAGAGTAAGGGAGACAGAGAAAGAGAGAGAGAGAGATAAGAGGAGAGGACAAGAAAACAAAATAATTCTCCCCCAGTGCAGGCCACAAAATTCAGGTCATGGCAGCCAGATATCTCTCCCTCATTTACCAATGAATCACTAGAGCATTTGTATCTCATCTATAAAACCACTCTCTACAGCAGGGATCAGCAGCTCGCGGTCCTCGAGGGCCGAGAACTGCTGGTTTTCCACCCTCCCTTTGCCTGGGAGTCAGGTGTGAAGACAGCCTGGCCAATCAGTAGCACTAATTACCCAGGAGAAAAGAAAACCAGGGCTGGATTTGGATTCGAGGGCCAGAGTTGATGATCCCTGCTCTACAGTCAAGCACTGGCCCATGATGAAAAGCAAAAGAAAGAAACTTAACCAAGTTAAAAGTTAAAGGGAATCTGTTCTACCCACTTACTTCCTTATCCTTAGAGACTGGACAGCTCCTCACTGTTTTATATTTATGTTTTTTGTTTTTTGTTTTTGTTTTTTTTTTGCTCAAGTAAAAGAAGGCCAGCTCAATTGGGCACAAATATGCTTCGAGATACCAAGTCAAATTGATTTTTATTTATTTGACTACTTCAAGCAGACAAATAATATGTTGGTATAAATGAACAAACATCAAAATGAATAACATGAAAATGAACACATTTTGTAAAACATGTCGGCTGAGAATTCAGCTTCTGTGTTTATCTGTATTTGTTCTGACAACACTGAAGTCACAGCAGTGTTTCCATGCTCTCTGAACAAGCTTTATTCGTCTCTGGCGTTGCAGACATTAATTAAAGATGGAACATTTTACCACAAAATCATCTAAAATATTTTTTTTTCTTCCCATTTTGGTGCCTTTAAATTCCCATTTATCAACAGGGCACTGTATTTCATTTAATGAAGGAATCTGCATATTAATCCAGTAGTTTTAAGCATTCCTTTTCTTCGTTTTAATTTTCTTGAGAAATACAAAAACAATAGATTTGTGGATGAATTTTTAAATAAAGTACATTTCACAAGTATAACTGATGATTATGATAGCATGTCATGTTTCGCACAGTCAGATTAAACTTTAACCGTAATGGTATACAATATAATGTGTTTTTTTTTTTTAAATGATGCACTGATGTCCCTGCTATGTGAATCAGTAATGTGACCTGTTCCCACATCTAAAAAAAAGTGACAGATTGATAAAATAACATTTGGCTGTATTTTTCCTCTCTTCTAAAACTACAGCTGAAAATACAGCAGGTATGGCTTAATCCCTAATGTGTGTAGCTGCATGCAAGTGATCATGTAGGGGCTGTAGGGGTGTGTGATAGGTGTAGGAAATGGGCCAGTTTATTTAATAACCACAACAAAAAAAAACTCCTAGTGAGGGGCACAGTGACTGTTTGTGTGGCATCTGCAACATATTGCTTGTAGCGTTCGTTCAGGACCAGCGGCCTGAAAGTTTAAATATTGAAAGTGTCAATTGCTGACAGCTGAGTAAACCCATTTCTACTGACACCCCCCAACCCCAAACCCCCCCCCCAAACATACACCCAACTCCCCCTTACCGTCGCTAACAATGGGGGTGAACACGCTGCCGGTCTCGCCCTCCCCGTCCGTAACCCACCATTAGGGCTCCAGTCCACCAGACAGCTTCCCCAGAGAGCCGCACCGGCAGAGAGAAAGGTGGAAAAAAAGATACAGGAAAAAAAAGAGGTATGTACTTTTTTTTTTTTCCTCTCCTTTGTCTTCAAATAAAACCCCAAACTCAGCA
Source organism: Anguilla rostrata (assembly GCF_018555375.3). Lineage (NCBI taxonomy): Eukaryota > Metazoa > Chordata > Actinopteri > Anguilliformes > Anguillidae > Anguilla > Anguilla rostrata. The sequence goes on along the minus strand of NC_057945.1, from coordinate 37,191,340 downwards.
ATCATAATTCCTTTTTCTTGCTCTAATTGTTACTATTGTGAAAGAGAAAATGGGAAAAGATGGTATGGTCTTAATAATTCCAGGTCTCCTTTGTTAGGGCTCAGGATTGTAGGATTTGGACAAAAGAATGTACTAAGACTGCTTATTTAAAAAAAAAAAATGAAAAAAAAAACCTGACAAGCTTTTAAAAATTCCTTTGTGCAAGACTTGGTGACTAATTGCTTTAATTGGTCTGTTTTACGTTTTTAGTCTTTGGAAATTACATTTCCAGCAGTTTTTTTTTGTGGGGGGAGGGGGGTTACTTTATCATTTTCTATGCGACTGACTGGTTTGCATGAATCAAACTGCGCATATCATTGCTGAATGTAAGCAAGGCTGTGACTGCGATAGCAATAATGGTTTTAATTGTTCCCTTTAAAATGCAACTTTGTTTTTTTTTTTTTTTACAGTTATTTTTCATCTTAGGTTCTAAGTGTTTATTTTCAGTCGCTTTTGATGTCTTCGGGTTAAGGCAGCGCAGACAAAGTCTCCCGTTCACAGACTCACGCGACGTTCAGGAGCAAACATTCCACCTTTTCCGCATTCTTCGCTGCGCTTCGAGAGCGCAGTGACACACAGGTGCGACAGCTGAATCACCGGGAGGCTTAAGCCTGATTTAATTTGCCTACTGGACCTACTGGGTCAAAGGTCAAAGGTCAAAGGTCAAGGAAAGCTCAGCAATAGGCTTCTGGGTAAGATAATTTATTTATGCTGTTTGGAGGCCCTGCTTGTTTGTTTTCTTTTTTCTTTTCTTTTTTTTTTCATTGGATGAAGCTTCCCATTTTCTCAAGGGTTATTTAAATTTTAATTTTTGTTTGTTGAAATCTTCTTGAAATTCTAAAGAAGGTCAAACATTAAATTCCAAAGAATGGTTGAGTGTGCTCACATTCATTCACTGCTGCCTACTATGTTCCCAGCTGTTGCTGAGTACAAAGGATGGATAGAAATTA